>NW_019524715.1:35639-128745 GCF_002814215.2 Seriola lalandi dorsalis | reverse complement strand
TAGTCATAGTACCTTGAGAAAATACACATCCTACAGAGAGAAAGTCATACGTGTAACATCATGGTTCACAGTAAATGCTTAAAGCTGCACTTGCTACTAAAATATGTTTGAATCCTGAAAGGCTGCGGTCTTCAGAACTGGTTACTCTACTGAGGAATTATTTTTTGTTTCTTGACTACTGAATTAGTGTTTGGACGTATGGGGCAGATGTTTTTAAATGTGTGAAATAAATGAAATGAAAAAGTCACTATAACATAATTAGAGTTTATTTTCCATATAAAATATTTTTACAATAAACATAATAATGCCATGTGTTTTCAAAAGTAACCATATGTACAAAAATGTTGTAAATTGTCCAGCACTTATGGACAATTTTAACTTTGAGAATGATACAAATGGATGCTTCTTGGAAATATTTCAGTTACAGGAAATAAAAATGCAGAAGAACCTAGTTACAGTTTGTTTCCTGTACCCTGAAGTAAGAACAATTATTACACAGAAAAACTCAACCCAAAAAGGCAAATGCAACATATCATGTCACCAATGGCACTGGAAAATTAACTTCCACACTGCATGGACTGTTTTTGCTGTGGAGATTGTTACTGATAGTTTGACACCAGTACTCAGTACTCAGGAATGAGAGATCATACAGAGACTTGTACATTGAATATCTAATTTTAAAAAAAAAAGAAAAAAAAGCTTTTCATGATTCAGATGGTACTGTGTTAAAACCAACTACAGCTGCACCTTTCAAAGCTTAAATGTGAGACTGCTCAGCAGAAAAACAGGAGCTTAGTCAGTAGCAAAAGTGGAAGTAGCGTGACATTGATGTACTGCTGCAAAAAGCTTTAGGTGGGAAGCTGGAGTGGGTGGTTGGGTGCACAAAACATGTGACAGTGACGCTTAACCTTAGTATTGTAGAGCGTCTTCGTCCTCACAATATAATCACCCTATACAGTCTCAGTTTGCTTTGCCAAATGTGTTTTGGAGGTTACGTTTTGCCAAGATTGTGTATTTTTCTATCTGCTATGCCACAGTGAAATCGAAAAGCACATACGTAAATGCAGGTGGATCATTTGGTGTACAAAGCACTCTGAACCCCTGGGACCATGGTTCACATCCGTGTGTCCCATAATGTTAGGTTTGGACTACTAAAACACTTGGTTAAAGGGACACTCCAACAATTAAGTATTCCAGTTTCATAAAGTATGGGAGCTCACAAGAGGTTGATTAGAAAACAGAATGATTAAAATTGAAGCATAGGTCAGGATGCCCCAACTTTTAGGCTCCAAGATGGGTTAAGCTGTAAAAACATAGAATCCTACATTTCCCACAATGCAACAAATAGCATCTTTAATTAGACCTGCAGTACATGGTAAGTCTATCACACCTCAGCCCCAGTATGTAAGACAGGTGTTCTGTCATAAATTTGCAGTCTCCTACCCTAAGTCAAGATATGGTACTCAAAAAATTCTGGATCTACATTTCCCATAATGCAACTGATCATAGCATCTATTAAGAGCACTCATTAGACCACTCACTTCTTTCCATACCTCTAAAGCCTAAAGCTCAGAAACTTTCGAAAGCATCTTCCAGAGCAACAAACAGCATTATACAGCTGTTTCACTGACTGAATTGTACCTGTAGTGATGCGTAAACTGAAGTGCATGTTTTAAAATCACTGACATGTGTATTTAAGATAATTATAATATATATTAAAATAAAAAGAATAAAAACTTTTTCAGTGTCACTTATTAACCAATGCCATCTCCCTTTCCTTAACCAAATGATTTAAGTTTGCCAGGACAAAACCGTAAAAACTTGAACCATGCTTTAGCTATTGTAGGGAAAACAAATGAATTGCATAGACAGATATGTTCAATATAAACCTTTCACCAAAAAGTTGATACAAAAAAATCCCAAGGCCAATGAAAATGAGTTGCATATGAATATTATATATTAGGGGGCAGGGTCTCTTCACATTTCCATCAGGCCAATATTTCCATTCGTGCATTAAAAAAACAGGCAGATTGTCATTAAATCTATTGAGCACATTCACGCTCCTCAGAGGATGAACCCATTACATGTCAAATTTCCTCTAGCACCAGCCTCAAGGCAAAATATCAACCTTGTACACAAGATAAGCTACAATTTAATATATGCACTGCAATTTATTTAATTTCTTAAACACATTCATGGTCCCCAGAGGACAAGCCCTTATGATTTCAATGACCCCATACATTCACACTAATATGTAGGGAATATTAGGGCACTACTGGAAAGACTCTGAAAATAATAAAAGCTATTTAGTGCTGTGCGATCTCGCCTCTTTGAGGGCTGCAGGCCTGGCTATAGAATTTTATTTGTGTTGATAAAACACTTAAAATTTAAATAACATAATGGCTGCAAAATGAAAAACTGAAAGGTTAGAGGTTTAAAACATAATTTGCCAACATTCAGCAAAGTAGTCTGATATCTTCACACAGTAAAATCATATTTTCATTAATAATTAGAAAGAAAACGCACTGTAAAAATAATAATAGCAATAAATAGTTGGAGAGTCAATCTAAAAATCGCTACTCCTCCTGTTGCCCTAATGCGAACATGTACATTCTTACCAAATTTTAAGACTTGAATGACTCGGTACACCACAGCTTGCTTCTCTTACAGCTGAGATAAAAAAAAATTCACTTTGAGAGCAACAAAACAACAGTTTGGAAACCGGCATGGTGAAAGTTTGCTGCAAGGCATCTGGAACGGCTCCAAATGTCTTTCACAGAGTTTGGTGATGAAATATTTTTCTAGTCAGTCTTAACCATACATGGAATTTTAATTCTCTCTTCTCAGGAATCTGTAACAACATCCATTTCATAAAAAACAACCAATTTCTGTAAAAGGCAAGAGCATAAATTTGTCTGTGTGTGTGTGTGTGTGTGTGTGTGTGTGTGGGGGGGGGTGCTCCAAGAAACACAGTTTCCCTGCTTATTCCTCTAGTGAATGCTTATTGCTTTTTGTTGATCTGATATTTCCCCTCTTTGACTCTCTCTTTAACAACACAGGAAAGCAGCTGCTAAACTCAATGAGGGGGTCAACAAATATATTTTAACACATTAATGTCCGCAGTGGAAATTTGTCATTTACTTTACAGCTCTTAAAGTACTACCTGATCTAAGCACAAATCCAATGAAATATTTCAAATCAACAGGTTTTCAAGTTTTGCATGGTATTCTTAACATCCTTTTTTTAGTTGTTAGCCCAAGGGGTTACTCATTTTACAGGTTTTCACAAAAACACTAAAATGTTTCTATAATCATGTTCAACATGTTCAAAAAATATGCACCTAATGACCAGATAGTCTCTGGAAGTTAGAAATAATTATGAAAAAAGATTTTCTGAGGCACTTCTAGGGAGAAATGATGAGAAATGCATTTCTATGAGGTTTATGGGTATGGCTGTATTCTCAGGAATTCTACATAACTTCATTCAATAAAATCAAAGAAGGAAAGCACTGTCCTACAGAAAGTTAACCAGCTAGCCGTTGGGAAAAAAAGTTAAGTAAGACAGTTTATTAAAGAAATGCTCTTGGGGCGTCGAGTAGCTCAGTTGGTTGAGCATCCGCCCCGTGTGTGGAGGCCACAGTCCTCGCTGCAGTCGGCCCCGGTTCAAGTCCTGCATCGGACGGCCCTTTGCTGCATGTCATTCCCCCTCTCTGCCTCCCCATTTCCTGTCTCTGTACTGTACTATAAATAAAAGGCCCCAAAAAAGTAATTAAAAAAAAAAAAAGCATGTCCCTCTGTTATGTGGGAGTTGATATCCCATCAGAGCAGGTTAAATAAGGCAATTGTGCGACAGACCAGACGAATAAGTCAACACAGTTTCTCCATTTCTGGACTCTCAAACCTTTTTTTCCAAAGGTCAGCTCTGTCAAATAATTTAACTATTGTAAATGCCACAGAGTGTATGAAACAGCCTTTCTTGGCATTGTCATTAGGGATGTTACACCATAAAATCTCAAATAAAAGCTCAAATAAAAGCCAGTATTTCAATAATGGAAGAGTCACAAATAACAACCAACATCATAGTCACCACTGTACTACTCTGAGTTTCTCTTTATAAAAGAACTACTGTTTTAATTAATTATTTATAAATTACATCACTTATTCATTTAATTATTTCCAATCATTTTACTTAATGTTTTTCAGAGCATGGTTAAGTTACTCTCAGTAAAACTCTGTACTTCCTGTTTCAAATCAAAAGCCTACCAGGACTATGATGAGCCAATGGGAGGCTTTTATTGTGGTGCAGGAAGTACTATTTTTCATTGATGGTAACTTAATCTAGCACAACAAATGTAAAATGAAAGCAACTGGAGATTATCAATATTTCAGTTTTCTTAAACTCAGAGGTGAGTAGAACAAAACCTTGTCATGGAACTGATCGAATTAGTGCTGTGGAAATGCATAATATTCAAAATTTAATTAAAGTAAGTATTTAAATAAACATGGAGGAAGTTTTGAGTTGACAGCAAACTGTATCGAGAGCAAATTAGATTGGGAGCAAATCAAGAAACAAGAAGGCGTCATTCTAAAATAGGATGAGATATACTTAAAGAAAAAACGGGGAATAGAAATAAAGGCCTGTCAGTAATATAAACTTGTATACATCTGCAGCTGAGGTAAATAAAGGCCACTTTTTGAGACTTTATGGTAATCCACGGGCAGAGAAGAACAATGCAAGATAAGTCTATATAATATTAATAAACAAGAAAAAAAGATGATGGGTAAAGAAAGACAGTGAATGGATTCTTACAACCCTTTCCGTCACAGTGATGGATTAGCACAGTAGAAATATGTTTTTTCACCAGAAGGGCTTACTACATGTAGAAGAAGCTGAGCGGGAAATGATGCACTGCTAACTAAGAATGTTGTAGTTGGAGTGATTTCATCATGAACTTTAAGCTTCTTATCTTTGACCAACCTAAACATTTGTTAACCTTTCACAAAATTATTGTCACGTATCTCAGTTTACCATGAAAGCATGTTCTGTACTTTCCCATAATTCGAAGATACAATCAATTTCTCTGACGCACGGCTGCACTGAAGGTAGACCTAATCTCACTGGTTGATGTAAATCTCAACTGGTGAAGCCAAACAGCTTTCAAGCACAGTGAGTGAGCTAATTCCCACTTATGCAGTTAAAGATGTATGGACTCATACTTTGGAATAAATGAGAAATTAGAAGTTAATTAAGGAAGACTTGCTCTACTTGGTTTTGCCTTATAAGTCTTATTTGATTTTATTTTAATGCATAACAACCTTTTACTAATTGTATTTATATTTTCCACATAATGTTGAATAGATTTATCTGTTTTTTTGTGCATGCATGTAATGTTGAAGCTAACGGTAATGCTAGCCTGTTAGCATCTTGTCTTGTTAGAGAAACCTCCTGTATCCTTAACTTAAAGAGTAACTCAGGTAAAAGAGGAGGTAGCCATTTTGTTATGTGAATCCAAATCCTAATTCTCCTGCTGGTTACACACACAAAAAAAAAAACAACACGTCTCAGTTACAACCATTTTGCTGCTCATCAAACTAGAAACCACCATTTAAATCTGCTGTCAAACTTTGCAGGTTTAAAGTATGAAGTAGCCATTTTAGCCAGGTATCACAGTAAAGCTACTGCTAACCTGCTGACCGTCTTTGATCATGAATTCCATAATCATGACTCAATACCCTGCCCATTTCAGTTTAACTCAAATAATGAGGTTATATCTGCCTCCAGTGCAGCTGTTTCCCCACATACCCTGCCACAAATGAGTCACACACATCTCTGTAAATCAGTAATACAGTAAATCTCCTCCTCAAAACTCCCCTCGAAACACCTTGAGTGTTTGAATCAAAAGCAGCCTCTGCCCACGCTGCTGTGTCATCAAACGTTAGGTCCTTTGCTGTAATGTTCCCTGAGGTTGTAGGTCTGATAGCACATCGAAACATCACACACCCCTGGAAGTCCTGGGTTCCCCCGTTTACCAGGATCTCCCGGTGGTCCTGGTTTTCCAGGAATTCCCTGGTTGCCCGGGTGGCCGATTCCATCAAAGCCACGAGGACCCTGCATTCCTGCAGTGATAAGGAAAAACAAAACCGGAAGGAATTATATTTAGCTGTTGCATTTATGTAAATAAAGTCAAAGTTTCTATTACATTTGATTCATAGTTGTCATTCTGCTGGGTCATAAATGACATCTACTCAATCTATATGTGATGAGTTTATAGGCTACTATGGCTTCTACAGTGAAACACTGCACTAACTCTCTGTAACCCAACTGTCTCCCTCACCCCACCGACCAAGCTGTAACTAAAAGTACTCACTGAAAATTAAGTACAAACAGGATCCACACACACACGTATTAAAAATTTAAGATTACAAACAGCCCAGATGCCTGTTTGTTAAAAGTGTACTCATGCACAGATCTGAAAGCTCAGATGTCAGAATGCCAAGGTTTCTAAAATAGCTGCAACTCCACAAAGTGGCATAATGGATGGAGACATTTCAGAAAACATGCTGATAGGAGAGCTTTTTACATACCTGGCTGTCCAGGTGGTCCCGGAGGTCCAAGGTACCCTTCTCCTTTGCTGCCTTTCAGACCTCGTGGTCCCATGTCACCTGGGGACATAATATGTCTGCTTTTAAAAAAACTGCAATTAGAGTGTCTATAAATGAGCTGTCAGGTTCAGAGCTGCAGGAACGTTCCCTCTGAACCAACTGTGTCCAGACCCGTCTGAAGGCTTTCACTAAAAACTAACACAACAGCGATTATTTAACTAATTTTGAACTTTTCTTTTTTACGATCTTATATAACCAAATTATCTAAAGAACATTCAGACAGGGTTTTAAAAAAGTTTAGATCAACATTATTATCTAAACAATTTATGTGGAAGTTTAATTTTGGGCGTCTTGATTTAAGTACGAAACAACAAACACAATTCTCTGCAGGTCAAATAATAATAATAATGACTCAGGCAGGCTGCACTCAAACACAACAGTGCTCTGAGCTAAATGCTAATGCCAACATGCTCACAGCAACAATGCTAATATGGTGATGTTTAGCAGATATAGTCACCATCTTAGTTCAGTGTATAAAAGTGTAAAAGTGAGGCTTAAAAGCCTTTGGTGGATTCTCTCAGGTAAAATCTGTACGTGCAGGTAGCCGAGCTGAAGTAATATACAGGAAGATGTCTTTGCATGAAATTAGATATAGTTTGGTGGTATAAGATGCTAAACACATAGCCTAGCAAGCTGTAGGCAACAAGCCAGATGGATGATGGACGCAGTGCTTATCGCAACCTATTTCAGAAAGACAAGGACGCCAAATCTAATCGTTTGGAAATGTGAATCCTCACATTAACTCCATATTCTTGCTGCATGACAGTTAAAAAAATATGCAATAATATTTTTCATAGATGGTTTTTGAATCTAAAGTGTTGGAAAACTTTAAGCCATCAATACAGCAGAAAAGGACTAACGCCACACAGTTCTCATCAATTACAGAATGGATGGAATCAGTGGAGGAGAGAAGTAGATGTCCTGGCTTGTAGTAACCCTTCCTGCCTGGTAAATATTCACTGGTTTCAAACTCCATGCCACCCATTGGAACTGCAGACTTACTGATAGAAGAGCTGTCTCCAAGTCTCGATGTCCTGATGACATCATAGTAATATAGAACACATTATACTACTGTTTTTGATATGTAAAACCTGCAGACTGGCCCTTTAATTGTGCATCACTGAACAATAGAGAAAATATCATCCAACTAGGCAACTATAGATGAATACAATTACCTTTACATGAATTCCAGGATGGTGTGTGAACAAAACATGTCATCAAGGACACACACAAAGCATCCAACATAATTCTTTTTCTCCCTGCAGTCAGCTCTCGGTTTCTTCCCTCAGTGCTTCTAAACGGCTTGACACCTCTAAAGTTGCTGTTCTCCTGACCAAACAAGTTGAGATAGTACACAGGAGTGGAGTGGTACAGTTTGGCATCTTTCACAGCTGATTAGCCATTCCTTGTCTTGAAGTGGTGATAAATCAAAGACAGCTCATTGAGATGCATTCAGTATTTGTTGTCTTTTGCTCTGCTGATTTTCACTGATGTTCACTTGTTTAATGATCTTGTTTTATGGGGTACAGTGAACATCAACACATCCAATTTGTTAGTCGTTGACACTGTTTTGATTTTAATCGCTGATGAAAGCAACAGTAAATTTTGTCCTCGCTCTTGTTCATGACGTCGTCTTGTTATTTATTGTCTTGTTTTCATCAGGGTAAAGAGACCGATTTTTGTCACAGTTTCAGGCAGCAGATCAGACGCCATCTTAAAAGGGAGCGTTGCCAACAGATGATATAAATCTATCCTAAGGTATTGCTGAACAAATTCATACATTTTTGGTCATATCACCTTTGAGGCCTGCAGAACCCTGCATTCCAGGAGGTCCTGGATAACCTGGAGCACCACTCCTGCCAGGGTAACCTGGAGTTCCCATGGAGCCTTTGGGTCCCGGTGCTCCTGGCTCGCCCGGGGGTCCCTTCACGCTCTGGCAGGGTTCACACCTAGCTGGGGGGGCCAGAGTCTGGAGCAGCGCTGGGAGTTGGTCTGCAGGTCATAGCCACAATGTGCTGAGTAATATATTCCACAAGTGGAATTACTTATCCTCACAACACCTCTTTATTAACAGTTTGACCACATGATCCTCAGTCCTAGTCTTTATTCATACTTAGGTTGGAAAAAAAAGATGTTGTGCACCATGAGTAAATGCTGTTACTTCAAAAAAAGAGCTGAAGTGAGCAAGAATTACAAATTTGGTTGATGTGATTTCTCCATTCTTGCATCTCTTCCAACTTTGTTTGGGAGGAGCTTTATTATATTTTGGGTTATTTAATGCTGTGTCACTCTTTTACAAAAAGGAGTAATGATTTAAATTGTCGAGCAGATTAAGCTTTTTAATCCCAGTTTGTTATAATCAATGTGAATCGATCAAAGGAATTATGTGAAATGTGCGACTCTACATCTTAGACAACTGTTTCAGACTGAATTTAAAGACCCTGGCTTTCCCTCTCTGGCTCTGAGCAAAGTGACATAAAAACAAACAGATACTTACTACGCAGAACATCAGTGCAGAGCTTTAGAAGATGTTCGTCTGAGGGAGGCTTGCCCTGCAACACACAATTACCCTTTTTATTTAGTTGAATCCTCGGAGGGACTCAAAAAACAGGCTCCAACTGTGATTGAGTATGCCTGCAGATTTATAGGATCTCAATGCTGCACTCTTTGTCTTCACATAGCCCACACACACTGACAGTAGCACCCCCATTACTCCCAAACATCACTCCCCCAGTCCAGACAGGAAATCACTGGCTATATCTTCCAGCCCATTTATTTCTTTTTTTTTTTTTCTTGTTAATCTGTGAGGACATGGTCAGGAGGAGGTTCACTCACCGGTTTCCCTGGATATCCTGGCTGGCCTGGTTGGCCTGGCAACCCATCCTGGCCAGGAAATCCCCTAGGACCAACAGCACCCATGTGACCCATATCACCTTTCTTTCCTTCAGGTCCCCTGAGGCCCTCGTCACCTGTCACACCTTTCTGAAAAAGCAGGAGGAAGGGCAGAAAATCTCACATTACAGGAGAAAAAACTGGTGAAACTGGCTACTGTTCTGCAGTAACTGACCAAATGATGTTGTCTCATACATAAACATCAATTGATTGTTTGCTAAGGGCTGTCCCACAGCTGTCCTGTCAAGGTTTTCTTTATTGTTGTCTTTTTTTTTTTATCCTTTTCCAAAGCCAAAAATACAAGAGCAGAAGTATGGGAAGTAAGAAGAAGTAAGGACTGGATTAAACAGCGTTTGTCTGCTCTAACATAAGCTGCAATCATTAGCATATCTGGTTAACTAGCTTACTACCTAAAGTAGTTAACTATTTCTGTGTTACTACCAACGCTAAGGAGCATCTCATTAACTGGAAGCCGGTCCTGGACGCTCACCGAGTTTAAGCCTCACCTATAGTAGATCTGTCCTGCTCTTTATGGGTTTGGGGAAATTTACACCCCAACGACCGCAGCCAAGATCAGATCAAACACATGAGTTAGCCCTAATCCTAAAACCCTTTCCTCTTGTAATGTTAAAAGTGAAAATAAACTGGATGAAAATATGAGCAACAATACAAGATACCACAAGCAGCCAAACAGGGTAATGTCACAACAAAATACATGGCTCAGCTGGTGAGGATGCTAACCATTAGCTAGAGTGTAGACTTGTGTTAAATGCTATCCTTCAAATGGTACAGCACTAGCACAACTGAGGGGGGATACATCTCTATAAATTGTGATTCTGCAGACAGTACAGTAAGTGTTTGATATTTAAGACGTGTGCGCCTTTAGAATGGAGTGCTTTTGTGATGTATATTTTTGCCCAGGGGGGCAGATTTCCCCAAGCCTGGAGGTATTGGCTCTGTAAGTCTTCTATAGCAGCCACGCAGGCTTGACAGGGCTTCTCACTGCGGTGCAGAATAAGACAGAATGGATTATATCTAATACCGCAAAGTCTAATTCGACAAACCTCTCCTTTCCTTCCCCTGGGTCCCACTTCGCCCTGATGGAAGAAAGAAAAGAGAGCAAGAAGGGTGGGGTGGAAAGAGAAGAGGGAGAAATAGAGAGAGACAGTTAGAAACTTCTGCTTACATATCAAAGGCTGAGACAGTATGTCAGAGGAGCTGTGCTCGCTGCTCTGCATTGCTGATGCAGAACTGCTCTCTTTTCTGTCTGAACCGGTGGCTTACAAAACATTTTAGATTGGTTATTGTAATGCATTCTCTAAGGCTTTTTTTTCCTTTTGGCTAGTTGTTATAATGGGATGAAAAATGCATCTGCAGATCGCTTACTCCTTAAAAAACACCATCCAGTGGTAACACCAATTCTGTGAGGCTTTTAATGTAGAATTAAGTCCTAGGACATACAGTATATCTGAGGCTCTTGGTGTGTTCTGTTTCCCTTAAAATCCTTCCTCTTTTCTCTACATATGTCTCTCTTCCCTCCATGAGCGGGTGACTGGTTTATGTGCTTTAAGAAACAAGTAACTTGATCTGCTTTATCAGAGGAAGCACCAGAATATCATATCAGACCACATAAACACTGCTCTCCTCCAAGCTAGCATTCACGCATACGTACTCCAACACTGGATATGTGCGACAGGTTGCTATTCATTGTGAATTGAACTTCAGAAAACATGCAGGCAACACCTACCACTACTCAGAAACTTAAAGGGCATCCAGTAGAGCAATTTGGGAAAGTCCAACTTTGTGCAGATGGCATGCTGGAGACCAAATTCTCCACAATAGAACTTTATAGAGCTATAGAGTGCTGCAGAAAAGAGTCCTATAACCCAAATAACCCAGAACCAATTAGTTAGCATTTTAGCACATCCAGTTCCCTTGTGCCAAAGTTTAAGGGATTTTTGGTTAGATGCCTAAAAGGTCTGTGATTAACACAAGCTTAAAGGGATAGTTCTGAAAAATGTGATGCACGAAAGGAAAGTGCTGTTTTCACCGGAAGATAAACCGCTGAAAATATTCTACATGAAGTGTACATTTAAACGGATATTGGATCGTTTCGGTGGGTGTTTTCAAAAATGTCTAAAACACTTTTTCTGGTTGCCCCGTGCACAGCAACACGTAGCTCTGCTAGTCTGCCTGGTGCTCCTGGTTGGCTTTCCTAACTGGGAGCGCGCTGCTCAGGATCTAATGCAGGTAATGTACAGACTATGCATGGATACCTCACACAACCCCATGTCAAAGAACCTGAACTATCCTTTTACATTTTCATATTTTATTCTACCACATAAAATATGTCAGTATATACCCAGTCGTGATTTCTTTAAGCTTTTACATCTTTAAACGTTTGCTAAACCTTTACAGCCTTGTTGTGTTTATAATCACGCTCTTAAAAACTATCACTAACTTTGCAAGGGGAAATTAACCTGTTACCTCTGGTGATTGTATTTTGGCTTCAAAAATCATAAAAGCTGAACAACATGTAATTATTGTAAAATGTTGTTTGTCAGAGTTTATTTTCTGCAATAATCCAAAAGCCAATGTAAAAGTCTCATCAGCTTTTTTCCAAGGGAACCAGGGTGATGCTAACCTCAACTTGGCGTACAAAAACACAATCATCCCTGCAGCACTGTATTAGGACTTGAATAAGAGAATCAAAGCATGAAACAATCTCACACCAGAAATAAATGTAACTGTCATGCATTAGTTGTGGCAACATAACAAAATAATGTCCAAAGCTGAATGTCCAAATTGATTAATTACAGCACCAAAGGTTTGTTTTTGTTAGCCATGTTCTCACAGATGTTTTGCCTGTTAATGATCTTTCATACTACATTATATCTAAACATAGATACAGAAGCACTTGTTATTCTCAAGAAGCACTTGAGGAAAGCGGAAAGACAGGAAATGCCTGTTTATTTCCCCTTTGACAGCCTGTTCTTTTTAAAACATGACCACAACCGTTTCTATGCATCATGCATCGAGATCCCGACTAAAACTAACCACACCTTTACCACATCACTGTCATGTCATCAAGAAGATTTATTTCTCAACGGTTATTTGTAACTGAACTGTTTCTGAAACACACTAGGACCTACATCCGTTGTTGTTTGATTTGGAGGATTTGTTGGACAGAACATGCGCACATTGATTTTAATCTGTACATCTACACTGACCACGCAACAGCCTGCACACCACTGTATTTATTTCCTCCCTTTCTTTCCTTGCTTCCTCCACATTATCACAAGAAAACAGCTGTTGTACCTCCCTTATTACTGTGTATTTGGCATTGTATTATTTCTGGCTAATCTGTACCAATGCATCAAATTTGTGCAACCTGAGATTTGCCAATCATTTCATCCTTTTTGCTCTCCATCTCACATTAGTAAGATGACAAGTGGTGCTGAGGAAGGAAATAGTTTAAACAGAACCCACCCCTCTCTCCCACTGAACTGCAGCGCAGAGTCCTATTTATTTTACACAGTGGGAATTAGGAAGTCTGTCTGAAGACAAGAATATGTCATATTCATTTCAGCGGTGACACATTTGTGATTCACTGCTGATGCTTTTAGCCTTGAGGGTGTGTCACATGGAAGTTGGGCCACTCTCAATGCAGTAGAATTACAGCATGTGAACATTAAACTGCATACTGAGAAATACAATCACTTTATCTGTCTCAAGTGTCAACAGACAAGACTACACAATTCCGTTTTCACATGATGCAATATAGATCTTACACACACACACACACTCTCTCTCACACACACCACACACACCACACACACACACACACACACACACACACACCTCTGACTGGATTTATTGTAAGATCCATGTCTAGGGATGTGACGATCGATGCCTCAGTAACTGACACTTACTGATTGATTCTTAAACGCTCATTTGCTATTGTTCCTATTAAAAAGTGTCAATGAAAAAGCTTGCAAGCTTGAAAGCTGCAAATTGTGGATCAATTAGCAATTCAAGATTATTCTTTACCAATTTTTGATGATGATGATGATGATGATAATCCCAGTATGGATAAACGTGTTAAATCACTTATGCTGTTCTGCTTCTTTCACCTTGTGAAATCTTATTTCATCTTGTTGCCAAGATCAAATCATTCCTCACTGCCAAGAATTTTGGAAAAAAAAAAAAAAATCCTTTTATTGTAATTGATATAGTATTGACCGTAGTGTTGACCTCCTTTATCTGGTGAGCTAATAGCTAACATGTTAGCCAGCCCTAGTCTTTTTCACAGCACACCTTTTGACACTTTCAGGGTTCTGGTATTGCTCATGCTGGTTTAGCCATCGTTAATGTGATTAGAAACAGCTGCTACGATGACCAGCCAAAATGTGATCTGTGAAAAAGGTCTATCGTAGTCACAAGAGCTCTCTGAGCTAGCTAGCTTGCTAACTATCAGTTAAATTCAGCCATCATTAACTGTCAGCTAGCAAGCTTGTTAGCTCAGATGCCAATGGGAAAATGAGAGGAAGGACATACATTTCTACATGTCTATAAAATAACTGTCTAGCAACCATGCCTCTTTTGTGGAGCAGTTTACACTCTGTCAAACACTGGTGAAAAATGATTAAAGATCAGCTTTGTAATGATAGTTTGCATACTTTGCCTCTGTGAGAAAATCCACTGATCATGGTGATTCCACTGAAATTAATCAATTTTACTGTGAAATGATGCCGTTTTATTTGGTGTTGTGACTCCACTGTTAGACCTGCTGCCTGTCTCTTCACCGTATCAGATTTGTGTTCCTGCTCAGACTGCCTTGAAGTTGCCAATCCGTGAGCCTGTAAAGTGACCATTGATTTTTAGTTAAATGTCTGTAATTCAGGCTGAGTGTCTTCATTGTGTCCTCTTTGCTGTTGCCAAGAATCTAAACCATGACATTACGATCCTCATATGGTTCTGAGGTTGAGCCTGAACGCCAGAGCGGGTGGTGGTTTCACCATGAGGGGGCCTGAGCCTCTGGAACAACTCCCCTAAACAGATTAGCTCAGCTAAGTCACTTACCTCGTTCTGAATCCCTGCTGAAAGTTGACTTTTTCAGATGACATTTTATTTGATTTTATGATTTTATATTACTGTCTGAAGCTTCCATGTGATTTATTCTCTCATTTTTATTTTGTCTCTTCTCATTTAATCCGTTTCCTCTTTTATTTTATCCTGCGCTGCACTGCTGTTCGCTTGCGCTGCTTTCTATTTAGTCTTTTATTGCACTTTTATGTGTTTTTATATGCTGCCTGAATTTAATCTTGTAAAGCACCTTGTAAAGTCACTTTCAGAGTGGTGTTATATTAGTAGAGTTAATTATTATATTTATTTTGCGATAAAGTTTTTATGGTGACTTGCATTAGGGGATTTATTTGATTAACTACAAACAGACAAAAATTATAAATCATTTCACATGAGTTATAACAATTATACGTATGCATAAAGTCTGCCTTGATACTAGTTTTTAATTTAATTCAAAACCTGTAGCCTCGCCTATATCCTATTTATAATCC
This sequence comes from Seriola lalandi dorsalis, assembly GCF_002814215.2. Classification (NCBI taxonomy): domain Eukaryota; kingdom Metazoa; phylum Chordata; class Actinopteri; order Carangiformes; family Carangidae; genus Seriola; species Seriola lalandi. The sequence continues at coordinate 113,615 of NW_019524715.1, read as the reverse complement.
CAACCCTGTCCCTGTCACAGCTAACCTAACTAAGGAGTTCCAATCCCAAATTAGCTCCTCATAAATGAGAACTGGCCAAGACACAGTTCCTCATTTTCATGCCCTTCTAGGGACATTTGTTCCTTGTAACACCACACAGACACATAAACACACATTTTGTCTCTGCTGTACATTTGGAAACGTAAGCTTTGCTGCCATCCAATGGAAACAGAATGACTCTGCACTCACAGATATACCGGGCGTCCCAGGGTCTCCATCTCTACCCATTTCCCCCTGCAAAGACCAAAGACATAATACATCATGATTAACTGAAGGTTTGTGTGAGTTTACATATGTGCTGGTGTGGCATCATGTGTTGTGTGTGGACCTTTTTTTTTTGTTTTACTATATTTGTGGGGTCTGAAAACCAGGAGCCCACGATTCTTGTGGGGTACAGCTTTGTTTGGGCCCCACAAATTTAAATGGCTGTTAAGGGTCAAGACTTGGTTTTAGGGTCAGGGTTAGGCATGAGTTGTGAGGGTTAAGTTTATGGTTAGGAGCAGAGCAATGCATTATGTTTGTTGTGGGTCCCCACAAATATAGTAAGAAAAGGATGAGAGTGTGTGTGTGTGTGTGTGTGTGTGTGTGTGTGTGTGTGTGTGTGTGCGCGCGTGTGCAAGTGTGGATAAGTGAAACTGAATATGTGCAACATCACTGTGTCAATGTGGTTATGTGTGTGTGCTAGTGTGTGCTGATCCATGGCTTCATTCAGTGTGTGTGTGAGCCGAGAAAAGGTCATGATTACCACTAGCAGCCAATAAGAGAAACCCAGGGAGAGAGGGAATAGGAATTGGCTAACAGTGACCTTTAACAAACCTGACGTTTTATCTTGTGTGTGGCTTTCCAACTACATCCTGCAGCACTGTGAGACACTGCTCTTCTTTCTCTGCCTCCTCTGGGCCTTCACACTGTTTTCCATTAGTGCATGTACCAGGGAGCGACTGATTCAGAGCATTCATCACATGCTTTGATTGTTCACTTTGTTACTGATGCTGTGTTCACATTGGTAGAAGTAGAGCGGCTGATGTAAATCAGTGTAACATAACAAATTTAAATTTGCCAGTCAAGGAACACACAATATTACTAAATCAATTGAATAGTTGCTGAATAGATCTTTAGTTGACATAAGTTTAGATAAAAGACGTTCCTGACTCTGGTCAGTGGTCAAGAAAGTGTACAATCCTATAGCAGATTTTTGTTGCTCCAGCTATTCATAAATCCATGAGGGAGTCCCTACTGAGATCTGTAGAAGTAAAATCCCATAATTGATTTAATGAAATCAACTCATCCTTTTAAAGTTATATTTTTAAGGCATTTTTGCCTTTATTTTTGACAGTACAGTTGGAGACAGACAGGAAAGTCAGGGAGAGATAGAGGGGAGGACATGCAGCAAATAGTAACTGCAGTTAGTAAGTCCATGTGGTATGCACTCTACCAGGTGATTTACCGAGGCACCCCGAATCAACTGAACCTTAACTCTGTGTGTTTGTCAGTTTCAAATCCAGTCAACTGTTCCTGATTTAAGGACAGTGTCATGATGGACAGTTATTGTGTGTTCTCACACATGTGACTCATTCTATTTTTATCTTTATCTTAACTTCCACGACACAACGGATGCAACGGATCATCATTGAGCCTGGTGTGAATGCAGCAACTAGACATATAGTACAGCAATAACTGTAATGTCCTGGCTTACATGCATGACGGATCACACTTGAGACTTTATTACAAGTGAAATGATAGAGGATATCAAGCATATAGCTCTTGTCAGTGTAACTGAACAGTTCTTGACTGTATTAGACATCTTTGAATTAATCACCTACTCAGCTCACAATGTTTTTTGCAGTGGTAGTTATTTGTCAGACTGGTTTGCGCCACTCAGCCAAGTAATGTTTTAGCTTATTGTCATTTGTAGCTCTGTCCAATCAGAGAGTAAATTAAGGCAAACACAAATTAGCTATTCTTAATTTACAACCTAATATTTCACCATTTCTGGCTTAAGCTATAATTTTCTGGCAGCATCAAATAAGAGTGGGTCTGACAGCAATGCATGCTGGTAATTATCATATAGCACTAGATGAAAAGGAAACTGTAAACAGTATAACAGAGGAAACAAATGAATGAGGGGATTCATTGAATTAATCACATACTAGTTCTTTGGGTAATTAGTTTTTTAATTAATAATTAATAATTAATCCTTTATTTCTAGTGGGACACAGAATCCACCTGTGGACTGTTCTCCGGGATCAACTGCTCGCTGCTCGTTACCATCAAAATAAGTCAGGTTTATTAATACCCAATAAAGTTGTGACTCAAATACAGATTGTCATTGGGCTGGGTATCGAACTTTGATACTTTTATGGACTGACCGAATTGGTTTGATACAATCGAGGATCAAAAAATGCCATTCGATTCCAAATTTCAATACTTCAGGAGTAAAACTCATCAAATTAATTTGATGAAATTGGTATCTAAAAAAGTATCACTGAGAACCGGTATCGAAGTCAAGGCATCAGATTCTCATGAGCAAGTGCACGTGACCTTTCCCAGTAGAAATGTGAAGAAAAAGTAGAATACCTGGTTTCCTTTAGAGCCAGCCTCTCCTCGCTCCCCCTAAAAATACAACACTGAACATTAAAACTTGTCCATCTTACAACTTGTTTTCATGCTGACAGTGAGACATCTAAATAAAATAACGCTGTTTGAGGAATTAATACAAGAAAAAATAGCATCAATGTCCTGTTGACAATATACTGTATGGAAAACAAAACACAGCGTGTTAAACAGACTGATCCGGATTAGGATTGTTTGTACTGTATTTGTGTGCCTGGGCGTGCTGCTTTTGAAGTGTGAAGGACAACCTTCAGCGTCATTAAAATTAATCATGTCATCTAAGCTAAAAATGAATAATGCATTAACAAGTATGTATAAAGTTAAGCTGTCAACATTTCCACAGTACAACATGTAAATCATGTAAGCTCCTGACAAGTGAGGCTATAAATCATTCATAAAGTGGCGCCTTTGCAGCCAAATATAGACTTCATTTAGTGAAAACAAAATGATGCAAGTCATTTATTTAACTTTTCTTGTACACTGTTATCAGCATTTATTCCTTATAGGCTTCCTCACCTTATGACCCTTGAACCCCGGCAATCCCATGCCGCCTGGCAGCCCTGGAAAACCTGGCTCCCCTGTTGAGCCCTGGAAAGGTAAAAGGTTATTGATCTTTGGGAATCGATGGATAGAAAGAAAAGGGTTTAAAGAAAAGCTTAGTAGGATTAGTAGTATCCCCCAATTATTTTACACTGGATTTAAAAAAGGTGGTATCCATCATGTCTTTGTCTGGAATCCAACAGGGGAGGCATCTTCATCTAGCAGATAAAACAGAGAACTGAGATGAAATATTTAAAAAGTGGTCAAAAATATGAACTTGAGCAGTTTCAGGTGTGTATGTGTGTGACCAGCACTGCAATCCCCTGCAATAATTTCCCTGCTGCCGCAGTGAAAAAGAAAATGTTCTTAGCCAGTAATCAAGGCTGAATAAATATGGATTATAAAGATGCTTGAGTGAAAAACTTTTCAAGCACTCCACCAAACCATCACTTCCAAAAAATCTGCTTTGAAGGATGGCACATGCAAATAACCAAGGTTACCTGTAATTAAGTAGCACGACAGAGATAACTCTGAGTCGTTTTTAACATCTCAATGGTTGACATTTATGGGTGTAACTGCTCAAAAAAAAATTTCGCTAAACAATCAAGTGGCATTAAAAGTGTAGCTGTCACTCATCAGGAGGATTCAAACTGCACGATGGTGAAAAAAAGAAGAAGCTGGCTGTGAAAAGAAACAGAGAACGAGGTTGGTTTAGAAAAGAGAAAAGGCAAAAGCTGTCACCCTGATCTCACCCTGATCCCTCGGGGGGAATTAGCAGTGCCCCTACTAATCCCACCACCATGTTGAATTCTCTCAAACTCACACTTTCATGTGGGCGGCAGTGCAGACTTGCTAGGACTGGGGAATAGTGCTAATAGCTTACATGCTATTGACAAGACAATGCTGGGGGAGACACTCAATCATGGCAGAGTCACATGACCACACAAACCGTTAACCCTCCTCTTGGACTTGATTTTGAGACTAAGTGAGACACAAGGGGGACTAAATGTCAAATACAGGAGACAATACTAATTCCACCAGCTTTCTCACATTGCAGTATTTGCTCTGCTGGAGTTTGGCTTTATGTAAAATGCTCCATCCTTTGGTGCAACTCAGACTCATTTCACCAGATTGAAGTTTATTCCAGCATCTCAGAATCAACTCTGGGACAAGTGTCTCTGATTTCAAAGACCTCCATTGGGGTTTTTTTTTATTTATTTTTTTTTTATAATTGTATTGAATTACATTCAGTTGTGTTTAGTTGGTGGTTTGAAGGAGATATTTGTAAGTTTTGCTATTGCTACATAGCCAATGTTAGCATTAACAGCTGTTTACTGAACAGTGTTGCCAAGAGCTTCAACTATTGTTGCATTTACAATGCAAGAGGTAATAATGTTATCTGAGCAGTGCTATTTCTTCAGAGCAGGCTGGATGTTACAGTGACTCGGTATCAGAGAGTGCCAAGACAAGTAAACAGAATTGTTGCTTTGTTACTTCAGTAAAGGAATAAAGTTTAATGCTGAACTAGACTGAAAATTAAACAGCTGTTAGTGCTAATGTTGGCTATGTAGCTATATAGCAAAACTTATATCTCATATATATCTAATCTGCCCCTGAAACAGTGTTTGTGAAACACATTAAAAGAAAGAATCATAGAACTACATTAAAAATAAGTTATAAATGAATTTTTAAGCATTGAAGGGCACTTGTTTGTGTGATACATTAGCAGTTCTTAAATATTAATTTGTCTTAAATTGTGTTCTTTTTTGTAGTGGTGGAGTATTTTGTATAACGATTTTAACGGTTCATGTCACATTTAGTTGTGTACTTAAAGTGTCTGTGTCGGGTGGTGCAGCCTCCATTAAAAGGCCCTTTTTTTGTCTTGTTCCCACTGGATAACTGACATGAAGCCATACATGGGCTGTTCTCTTACCCGTTCTGTAACACACCATGAAGACGCCCTGTGGCGAAACATAGTGGTTAAATAAATAGCAGATGAATGTTAAATGGGATCACATCCTCTGGCTTAAACTGAGCAACAACTGATTCATTGTAATCTGTATATGAATAAATACTAGGCTCTGCCAGTGTTGGCAACTTGTTTTTTTTTTCTCTGATCATAATTTTTACTTCTTAATTATTACACACGTGTTACTATTTTCATTAGCTGCCTTTCCCTCAGTTAGTTTTGATTAATTTTATTTTATTGTTGTCTTACTTTGACATTACATAGGGTGTCTGCCAGATCAACACACCGGAAAATCAGACACTAACTTCACTAGGTGTGATGTAAATCTCTGTAAATATGTCTGAATAAATAAAAGACAAGGCAGAAAGAATAGACAGAGGCGAAGCAGAAAACACAGACAAAAGAAAGGAAGCCGAAGTGTAATCTGCTCGATCATCGCCTGCTCCACTCACCTTCTGACCTGGTGGACCAAGAGAACCAGAAACCCCAGGATCTCCACACTTTCCCTAAATAAAACACACACACCATATTAGTCTTTATTTAGTATATTAGTACTTGTGAAGGTCTTCTGTTGACACCATGCATTCCTGAATCTAGTCTCTAAGTCTCAGGGTTATATTTAACAATCACAGAGACGAGCACATCGGTCATTGAGGCCATATCAGAGTACAGCTTCTATTTGCATTCATGTAGTTGCAGCACACAATGCACAGTGGAGTGAAGAGGAATATAAATCACAGTATGTAATGATTAATCATTATCCTCTCAGCCAGTCACATTATTGGCCCCCCCCCCTATATTAAACAGCCATGCTAATCACAGTAGCACATCACACAAATGGCCAGTTGTGCCATATTTTCAGAGCCTGATCCTCATTTTTATTTTCTAAGTTGATAAAACACACTAAGTACTAAGATCTACTACTAAGTACTACTAAGATCTTAACCTACTAAAATCTTTAACTTAAAATAATAAAATAAATGTAGCATATGTCACTAAGTATCAGCAAGATATACTTAAAATCAAAAGTAAATGCTCTAGTTAAGCAGAGCTTTTCTAAATCACATAATAGTATAATTTGGATTTTTGGATTATCATTGCTGATACATCAACATGTAAGCAGTATTTCAATATTGTGGTGGAAAAAGGATGTGATTATATCTATTTATATACTGTTGGGTAGTTGTACATATAATAAGGTGTCATGTTTATAATATTGTATAATATTTCCCACTGAACTGGATAAAATGGCATAAATAGAAATTAAAGGTCCCATAATTGACACTTTTCCTGTGTTTTATTTGAAGTTCTGATATCCATAACAAGATATATTTGTGGTTTCTGGAGCTTTAGTAACAACAGGCCAGTGAGCCAATCAGAGCAGAGGGTACTCTCTGACTGACTGTATTATAATTGATATGATGAAAAATACAACAGATTTCGGGTAAAACACTCAGAGAAACCAAATCCTGCAAGGTGTGGATGTTGGGTCCAGGTGGGTGGAGCTTGGTGACTGCTTTGTTGTGACATCATAAAGTTCCAGAAGTTGTTTTAAGGCTCAGTTTCTGAATACAGGCTGTGTGCATTTCTCTGTGGACTGAGGCTTTGTTACTTTCACAGTATTAATATAGAAGCTAGAGCTGATCTATAATCACACTACACATGGACATCTACCTATATACCATATGGGACCTACAATGGGAAGCACAGTATTTGAGTAATTAACTTAGTTACCAGTAGCGTATGGTGGTTAATGTTACAACAAATATAAGCTAACATTAGATAACGATGTGTTTATCACTGAGGTAAAGGAGTACACACATAGTGCCATTCTATGTAACTGCTACTTGTGGCCACAGTGGCTGCTTTTCAACAGAGGTTACATCGTTTTAAGCTGATTATATCAACAATTACAACCTCAAGGCCAGATAAATGGGAGGTTTGTGCCAGGAAGGGCATCCAGGGTAAAAACTATGCCAAATCAAATATGCAGATCACACAGCAGCATGACCCGCTGCAACCCCTGATGGGGAACAGCTGAAAGAGAAAAATAACTATCAACAACTATTGTTGACATAACTGTAATTACTATTACAATCGTGCCTTCTGAATTTGAAGTATTGATTGAACTGAAAATTAAAAAAAGGGATGATGGATGTTGATGTTATCCCCTTTACTCCAGTGTTTGTGGATGAATAAAGAGATTGAATGAAAACTGTGTGACTTGTGTCCTAAATGTTTAAGGATGTCTTGTGTAAACAGGGATCCAAGTTTTCACTGGTCTTATGTACACAAAGGCACAGAGGTGTGTGTGGTTATTTTGCAGCAGATATTTGTTGATAATTGCAGAATGTAATCAAGGAAACACCGGTCGACCATAGTGTGTAACAGTGTTGTGTTTGTTGTGTGTTCCATGTGCAGTTAGATACAGATGGAACACACAGACTTCAGACTTCGGTGGGGAATTTATCAGCCAACAGGGAAGTTTCCCTGCAGGTTTAAAAGCAGGTGTGGATACAACAGATTGGTGAAAATCGGCCAAGAGTCCTTAGCTCAGTACAAAATGCTTCACTGGCATTTAAGTCACATTTAAAGTGAGCAATTTTACATTAAAAATTCAATTAAATTAATTCTAAATTCAATAAATTAATTGACTAACATGCACTAACCATACTGCTGAAAAACAGGCCTGGTCCTCATTCTAAGCACAACATCAGAGAGCCCATTTTCACCTTCATAAGCATGAAACTCTCATCTTCCACTCCTGCCTCTCCTTCCATCTTTGTGCAGTGCATGCTGCTCTGAGTATACAAATTCCAAAGGGACAGGAAATGTGCATTTCAAGGTCAGGGTAATATGAATCTGTCCTGGTGCCCCGTTGTGCTAGTCTTTGGGAAGAGAAAAGCAGAACTCTTTAAGGGGCACTCCACTGATTTTTCACATAAAGGTCATTTTCATTTCTAATTTCTGCAGCTTTTTGGGGTTAAAGTCAGAATATCACAGTCTCTGGTGCTTTGATTATCACCAGTGTTGCTTTAAAGTGTCTCTTTACAAAACAAATCAGTGCAGCGCACCTTCAATCTTTAACAAGTCCCCTAATTTGTAAATACTGTAAAACATCAGTTTCAATAAATGTCTAAAAAGAGTGAAACCTAAACTAAATCTTTGAAGGAGAGAAATACATGCACACACACACACCAACAGTCCAAATGTGAGCCATCCTTGGCAGGATGGCATTTATCGCATATTCAGAAACACCTATAATTTGACTCCAAACATGTTGACTCCCTCCCAGAATGCAGTTTTCTCCATGGGAACATCAAGAGAACAGGGAGGGAGGGTACAACATTATAACAGGCTGAAAATAGCCGAGTGGTTGGGGAGAAGCAGGCCATTAGCATAATAACTAATTATAACGTTCAACGCACAGACCTTGGGACCATCTTGGCCGATCTCTCCGGGCGGCCCCCGGGGTCCCTGGATTCCCTGGACAGAGAGAGATATTGGAGGGGAGAGAAGGAAAAGGAGAGAGGGCGGAGAGGGAAGTGGATGAGAGAAGAAGGGAAAGAGAAGGAGAGAGAGAATGAGATGAAAGAGACAGACACAGTGCTTTGGGCTGAATGTGACAGAGTGCATGACGGCTTGGTCAGGAGGCACTGAGGGAGAAATGAGATGGCTCAGGTCCACACACGCACACATATACACACACACGCACACACGCACACACACACACACAATCTCATGCATGTCCACATTTGCACACTTGCAAACACACAGTGCGTTTGCATATTCAACAAAGCATTCTGCTATATCAAGAGCCCAGCTTGAAGCTGTGTGTGGGCCACTCTATCTTCCCACATGCTTTCACCACAGAAAGAAAACACACAAATAAATCTACCATCAAGTAATCTGACTGACTGTACGGGAGAAACAGCTAAAATGAGCCCTTTATCAATAAAAAGCCAAAAGCATAAAAGCTAAATTGGATATTATTCTTCAAATAGGTGTCTTTGTTGGCTCAGATTCCTTGAAGGCTCCTAATAAGAATACCAATAAATCTCAATTTTAAATATCTAATATTGTAAATATTTGTTACTATAATGCCATGGAGTACATTATACACATCCCAATATTTTATTCTGCAAAAAAGCAAAAAACAATATCAGGAAAAAAGGCGCCCAGACACTGAATAGATAAAAAAAGATTTAGATAGCTCAGCTACAATGTTTTGACATTATGTCTTCATCACATAACAGCATGTGACGAGGGAGGTACTTATATAGACTTCACCTGATTCAACCTCGGTGAAGCCCTACCTTCAGTTGACTGTTAGCTGAGCCAGTCAGGCTTGTCAACAGTGGAAAATCCCTTTAAATTCATACTAATTTCCTTGGTTTTCTGACAGAGGTGCAGAAAAAGCAGGCTTCTCATTTTTTTTTTTTTTTCAAACATAGACCTCAAAAACATATGTAGTTAGTTCTGCTCCTTGGCCTTGGAAGTAACTCATAACTGCATTCAAGCAGATAAACACATTCCTTACACTCTTGTTGCTTTATTTTTGGTTTTCTAAGGGTAAAAAGGGCATTACCCTCTACACTTTTTGTGTATTCTGAGTATCTCTCTTTCAACAGACCTAGGTAACTTATTTCAACATGTGGAGAAATCCAAAGCTTGGCAAACCAGCTGTGCCTCATTACAGCTGCTAAGCTAGGATGGGACAATCACTGTTTGGGGGAGCAGTTTTTGACAATGAATTATATTTGTATTATACATGTTTCCAAATTGTCTTAGTAAGGTGGATTTATTATATTTATTTTGTTCAGAATCTTGCTTTTTGAGGCATTTGATTGCAGCCTATTGACTGACGGACAAGTAATATCTAGTTTTATGTTGTAAACAGTTTGATGTGTACATGTTGACATACAGTAAATGATGGCGAATCTCCTGACAATCATATCTGGGTTGAATCAAGCAAAAACTACTGATGAACCTTCTTGGTCACATGTTGTGTGTTATATGTTGAAGACACTAATGTCAAATGCTGTAGCTGTTTAAAAAAAAAAAGAACCCATGACACCAGCTATGACAGTTTCACAATTCAGAAGTTAAAGTTGATCAAATCTTGAGGTTTTCATAATTCAAATCGACATTTGTGACATTTGAAAATTTCATTTCATTCATTCAAGTATCTAATGTTAACAGAATCCAAGGATTAACAAGGAGCCAAACCAGGAGAAGGATAAAATGCCACATGTGATTGGTGTTGGTTGGGTCAAGTGACAGTTTTACTGCTATCTATATTTATTATCACACGATTGTATGTGGTTGCCTAGATACAAAGGGTGGCTCATACCATCTCCTCCTCCTCCTGAGTGTGTGTGTGTGTGTGTGTGTGTGTGTGTGTGTGTGTGTGTCACATAAGTCAGAGGCCCACTGCAGGCATAACGTCATAGCATTTCTCCTTTCTATTGCCAAGAACAGAAAGAGGAAGATGAAGACTAAAACAAAAAGCTTGTGGTTGTGGAAATGTGACTTCTGTGCACTTGATGTGGAGCTGTGGGCTACACCAGTTTTTAGCTGTCAGGCTTTGGAGAGAGTATGAACCAAATGCAGTCCAACAGAGACCAGATTTGAATTGAAATAGTTCAATTTTATTCATCTATTCATACATTGGATGAAAATACAGAAAAGACACTGAAACTGTCTGTTTTATATGTTGATTCATGACCATCCACTATTTGATCTAAACAGCTTTACACAATGCAAATGTATCATTATTTAATGTGTGATACACTTTTAAATCTCCCTTCACGATTCATTGAACTTACCCTTCACTTTGTATATCTGTACTGCCTCTTGTTGACCACAAGAGGGCAGCAGAGCTGTGAACACAGTGTGCACTCATCACCGTAAAGGACTGTGTATACATAGTTCTCTACTGTAATTCCATCTTGTTTAGGGGGGGGGGGGCCCTCTCTGTGTGTACAGCCCCCTCACACACTCATCTGACTTTGGCTCTAAGCTAACAACCAATCACCACCTTAATAGCATTACTAAATAAATCAAATGGGCTCATACAGTGCCAAATTAATGATGTCATTATGAGCCCACTGCAGAGACAGTAATGTGAGCAGTTTTATGTGTGGACTTCTAGTCTAGGACATTAGACCATTGCATTGCTCAAAGACAAATGTGAAAACAGACAGACACTGTCACCCATTTGTTACAGTACATAGGGAACTTTTTTTCATCCAGATTTTGAATGCCACATTTCCTATGCACTGCAGTCCTTGTCATTGCTAACTCTACTGAAGGCCTGGGGAGGCTAAAGAGAGATACGTTATCGCCATGTTGCCAGCTACCAGCCGCTTCTTTTCACCTGCCAGCAGAGCTTCTGGGTCACGGAGTAAATGCCCCAGCATGTTCTAAGCAAACTAGGTTGTAGGGCATCTGAGCATGTCAGAGGGCAAAGGTGTTTGCAGCTGTCCCCAATAGTCACACTTGAAGGTGAAGCAAAATGCGTATTGTTAGAGCCTTCTTCCGACTGCATCCACAAACTCCCTCCAGGAATTTTAGTTGGAACACACTGAATTCTGCAAATGGAGTACCGGCTCTCTCAGTAGGAATTCACAGTGTTCATTCATGAGAGAAAGGGCTGAAAGAGAAGTTCCTACACTGCCTGATTCCCACACCTTTGCACACCTGGCCAGTTGCAGCATAAAGTTAAAAAAACAATCGATTCCTCATTCAGACAGGGGATTAATGACTTTGAGACTATCTGTAAATCCAATTTTGAAGCATACTAAAATTCCAAACTTCTAACCCACTGCTGTGCAGGTGTCCTGACCAACCAACAGGATTCACAAGTGCAGCAACAAAAAACACCAACCCCTGCACGCTTTCGTCCTGCACAAAATGAGGTACCAATACTGGGAATCAAACCACAGGTCTCGGCAGTGGTGGTTTCTTTACAATCCCCACCAAAATGATATTTCTATGGGAAGATGGCACACACAAAAAACTAAAAACATGTATCCAACAGAGCTACACTAGTTATGTTCAGGCTCCATATGTGCAGCCATGAGGGTCACTGAGAGACAACTAAAGAAAAATACACCACATGCCTTCATGCTGTAGTTAAAAGGTCCCATATGAGGATGCATCCTCTCCCATGTAAACTTTCTATTAACCTTCCTGATTTTTGGAAACATTTACTGGAGTACTGGATTCATTTCACCATCTTAAGGCAAGGTGATAGAGTGTTGATGTAAAAAAGTCAGTGTTACCTTTGTTCCAGGTAGTCCCTGTGGCCCGGGCATCCCTGTCTCTCCCTAAGAAAGACATTCAAGAAAACAAAAAATAAAGTGATGCAGGTTTGACTTTGGGTCTCCAACATCACAAGTTATTTTCAGGTCAGATTTTACCAGAGGTCCCTTTGGGCCGACATCACCAGGAGGTCCCTGGACACCCTTTGGAGACACAGAGACAGAAAGACAAGATTACATATTTGTCATTCATACACAAAAAAGTGACAAGATTTAGGTCTCTATTTTTATGTAACCCTGGCACACTGCAGTTTTGTTTTTCTAAAATTTCTTTCTTTTTTTCTTTTTAAATTCAATTTACTTTATTCCACAAGAATAATCCACTCAGTATTAACAGTGTCTCCCAGGACAGCAACAGGACACACATTTGAAAGTATGGGGACCGGTCAAGCTGATTTCATATTGTGCTGCCACAGATGAGGCCAAGAAACAAGTCACAAGTTTCTCAAAAAAGTTGCTGTAGCAGATGTATAATGAGTAAATGTAACGTCTTACTACAGCAGGTTCCCGTGTGAGTGTGTTGGAGCTTTTCCACTCTGGATTTCCTTCAGGAGGAAGTGGGATCTTCTCATAAGGAAATGAGCTGCACTGTTCAGACAATGAGATGCAGCAGAACAGAGCAGGCCAGGCTGCTGCCTCTGACACAGCAACTTCTCAAAACCCACTGTCTGTTACCCAGTGCCATCGTGTCCCCAGTCTGTCTCTCTGCCCATTAACATCACTGCCTTTTTCATTCTTACCTTTTAATCAGGAGCATTAGGACATGAAACTCACACTGACAAACTGAACAACCCCTAAACCTCTGTTTCATGCTTGAAGGGATTTGATTACTATAATTATTGTATTACATCATCAGATTTAGGCGCCGACTGCATATACAGTCTAAACATTATTTACTTGTTCCTGTCACACATGTAGTCATGATTTTTCAACTGTGTAATGGAACAGATACGATTCCAGTCTCCACTCAAGGTTAATTGTTTGTTCTGGGACTTTTGACCACATCACACAGTCTTCATGATCAAGACCTCCACGCCTTCTCATCAATGTTGACCTGAGCGTTCAACGGGACAGCTCATTATTGACCTTAGAAGAAGCAGTTGGCGAAAGACCCTCACATCAAGGTCCACTTACTCACTTTATTTTATGAATGAAGTCTGGTTAATAAGATTGAAAGCTCCAGAACAAGCAAGTGAGTGGACCTTGAATGGCAACTGTTTTATAAACTGCTGTTTCCTAGGTCAAGAATGAGCAGTCAACCTCAGATATGGTTAAATTTTAACTAATACAGGTGTCTACAGTAGCTGCAACTGCTCAGGCTTCAGCATTCTTTCACACGTGGGCCAAAGGCTTAATTTAAAACCTCTGTACAAAGAATCACACTCAGTTAATCGCTCCTTTCTTTCATGTTCATCCTTGCAAATATGGTGTAGAAGAGATCCATCCCTGCAACCCTGGCTCCTGGAAATTACATTTCTATACCGCTAAACTGCAGCAGAAAATACATTTTGTAGGAAACCACATTATGTTTGTTATCAATTTAACAATATGTTGTTAATTTACATATTTGGCAAGTCCCACATATTTTATACTGAACTTATCATTAAAACATTCAAAGAACATCTTTGTTTCTGGCAAAATGTCAAATGTCTTTCAGTGCAATCTTCATGTGAAGTGACTACAGCTTTATTGCACGTTTTTATGGTTGTGTTTAAGCACTCAGCACAGTTTGGGAAAGATTGTGGTCTGGTTTAATGCTGTTTCACAAAAGATTTTTTTTTTGTGGTGGCGTGTAGAAATGTTTTTCTGTCATGGTACTTGATACTCATCCTCCACTAGACTCTCTGATTGGTTAAAGCTGCCCTAATCAATAATGTTACATTAACAGAGAAGTCTCTGCCGTTCCTCTCAGCTCTACAGAGAGTCTTAAAGACATCTAGCTAATTGTTCTGGTTTTATAGCCCACAACTTTACTGTTATGGTTCCGTCTCACTTCATCACACTTGTTTCCAGTTGTAGCAGGCAGCTGTTTTCAGTTCTAATAAAGCCTCTGTTCACTGCCTGATCAGCGCCAAACAACAGACAGACAAAGTTAGCAACTAGCTTGCGAACATGGTTGAGCACCTAGCAGCTAAAGGGCCAAATATTTTTTCTCAGGGGTTGGCAGAGATCAAAGCACTTACTGGCTAGAAACACAACCCAAAATGAATGTTAATGTTGCTCTGTGTCTGTCTCGATGTGTAAATATTAAATTGTTTGCTAATATGTCAGCCATATTAACAATTATGACTGTGCTTATACATTAATGCGCTGCCCTGGTGTGGCCAAAAATCGACTGGTACAGGTTTAAGGTACATTGCCCTACAGTTACCACCGTCCAACCAATGGATAATTGGTATGTGCCTCCTCCATTCCAACACAAGCTGCTGCAGGAAATACAGAAGCCAAACAGCTTTTACAACACAATCATTTATTTGAACTTTAATTAAATTCAAAATTAAATTTTAGATTTATGTTTTAATTTAGATTTTTCCTGGTCTTTGCATTTTTTTATGCACAAATTTAAAATCTGCATAAAGAAAAGGTGGATGGAGTCTTAGTCCATTATGTGTTTTTGTGTGTTGGACAATAGAACCTTACAATTTGGAAGTTGTGTAAACCTGACAAATGGTACTTATATATATATATACACATGTATATATAAAGTGAAGATACTCGAAAAATATACGTAGGTACCGTACTGAAGCAAATGTACTTCGTTACTGTCCGCCTCTGCTTATACAACACTATCAAGTAAATATGAATAGGGGTTACATTATGCAGTGTCTTGTCATGTCATGCATTATCTGTCAGAGGTAAGCTTGTGATTTATGAGTGGTTAAAGGCTCTGGGAAGGCAGCTCTATTGAAGCATTGACTCTTCACCTGTTATGCAAACACATCATAGTGGAGGATCAAAGTGCTTTAAATTCAGACTACGTGAACCTGTGCTGATGATTCCACTACAGATAAGTTTGCTGTGTGTGTGTGTGTGTGTGATAAAGTAAACTTGTAAAGTGTAATCCCTGGAGATTAAAATAAACCTGATAGATCCGGATATCAGCAGGTGTCGGACATGGTGGCTTTACTTTGGTAACAACACCGGGGCTGTTTAGCATCAAAAAGACATCCTGTGTGCTCTCTGTCATCCTCTCCCAATCTTTTTATCTTTAAATGATTTTGTCAATGTCATATTTCAGTGTCAGATAAAACAAATAGATTATAATCTAATTAAAATGATTCATCAGATGGTGATGAAGGAAATATGTTATTAGATATATTAGAAATATGAGCTGCGTCAGTTTTTCCAGGTAAAAACATGAGCATTGATGATGTGATAACAAATATTTTACCTAGGAAAAATTCACAAACACATTCGAAAAGAAGCGGGCCCTGCATTGTAACATTGGTCTTAGTCATCCATCCCTCAGCAGCATACCCGCAAGTCTCTGGATGGATGAGGATACATGATCTGTCTTTAGCAGATCCTCGTTATCGACACATCATCATACCTTCAAGCCTGAGGTGAGCAGAGGGCAGAACGGAGAAGGGTGGGATGACAGATAGGAGACCGGATGCTTTAACTAACTGGAGATTTTGGGCCAAGTTTGGGACTATCAGAACACACTGACTGCAAGAACTGATGTTTTGCTGTTCATGTCTCTTAACAAAAGTACTGGGTTGACCCAATCTTGGTAAGGCAACATGAGGATGATGAGGGTTATTGACAGGCAGTGTTTTTGAAGAGGACTACAACTGATTAATTTTTCATTTGTTTACAGAACTGCTTCACTTGTGATTGGATGTTATAACATCATTAAACGGACACTGATTTTATTGGTCAGACGTGAATTTCTGACTGAGAAATATTTGGAAGAAACAACAGAGCTCTGGAAGTTTTTCCATTGCACAAAGTTGCATCTTTGGTGTACAAGAGGCAGTGGGGTTTAAAGGAAAAATCCTGTTTGTAGCTGTTCCAGGTGACGACTTTCTCTGTTTACTTTCGGTCAGACTCAGAGACAAGCTCACACATCTTGTCCTGATATGTTATTGTGCATGACTCCTTGTTTCCCCGAATCTCGACAATGGAAGTGGCCACTGCAAATTTAGCAAGAACCATTAAGTCACAATAGGCACTGTTAAGGGAAATACACCACGCTGAAATGAACTGGAATTATGAATAGTTTTTCTCCAACATTTTGGGAAATATGTATACAACCATATTAGCTACAGTTATATGGGAAGTTCAATAATTGATAATCCATTTAAGACATAAGTTAAATTGGGCCTTTATGGTAGAGAGGCCAAATGAAAGCCATTCGTAATAATAGGCTAATAGGCCTAATAGGCACATGACAGCTGCCTGAACAACATTCAGACCAGTTCAAAGATTGAACTGTTTGGTAACTATTCCCAATGGCATGTATGGAGGAAATCACACACTGAGCATCATCATGCTGTGGGGATGTTTTTCTGCTACAGGGACTAGGACACTAGTCAGGATAGAGGGACAGATGGCTGCAGAAAACATAGAAGAAACAAATCAGTGGCTTTGGGAAAACTCAATTGAAAAACCTGGAGCGTCCCAGCCTGAGTCCAGACCTGGACCCAATAGAGCATCTCTGGAGAGACGCTCCCCAGCCAACCTCGTTGAGCTTGAATGATTCTGGCGTGAAATATGGGAGAAATCTTCAAAAGAAAAATGTGCCAAGCTTGTAGGATCAAGGAATGAAACGACTTGGCACAAACTATTCTGCAGATACTTTCAGTGGCATCGACGCTAGCTTGATGCTAGATTCATTACATGCGAGCATTGTTTGCTTGTTTGTGTCTCACTTTGTGTGATAATCAAGCACCCTCATGAAGAGAGTTTTATGCAGCCTCAGTTACAAGGCAATTACAACTGGGACAATGTAGCATAGTAAAACTATTTACCATTTACCATAATAAAACCTGCATTCATAGTTTTTTGTCTCTCAGCAATCCATGTAAACTTCAGCTTGATTAAGAAGGGAGGGTTTTGTTTTGGGATGCAGTGGGGAGCTGCTCTGCACGCAACACTGTCGGCTGCTGTGAAGTGACAGAGACAGATATCCGCGACACAGCGAGATGTATGTTGTATGCTACCCTCCATAAAGTGTGGCTGTGTGGTTGTGGGGTGTGACAGTGATGAGTTTACCAGTCTGACTCTTGCAGACGTAAAATAGGATGTAAAAGTGTGAGCATTTAAAGAAAAACACAGCACAACATTAGACAGTTCCTTTCAGCTGAAGGACTCAGAGTAATAAATGGTGTTTATGAATAAACCTGTGTTTTATTCTAGTCTATTCACTGCCTGATGTAAAAGACTATTTGACTCTTCTTGTACATTTCTGTAGCCACAGTATGCAGAGCGTCTGGTTTAACATTTTCTTCATCAGAGCAGATATGTACAACTATTAGCATGAGAATGGCTGTAAACCAGGGACCCTGATGTTAGTTTCACTGCTCTGTAGCAAAGTCCCTCTACTTCAGTAGTAAATTGCCAATTCAATATAGTTGTGCGGGAACATAATTCACAGCGTTACTTGCGTTTGCTGCTCCCTTCTGAATGTACCCTGTCTAGAAAGTAAATAAAATTTAGGTTTGCACATCCAATTTGCTATTGCGCTTCCATGAAGTTGGAGGAATTTGAAGAGATAGATTTTTAAAATGATCAAAATCAAAGCAGCAGAGGCCGAGACATCCTGACTTTTAGTTCAAAAACCATTAGATCCTATCAGTGCCTTTCCATAATACAACTCAAACCTGCCTTTCATTAGATTCTGCATGAGTGGTAAGTGCCCGCATACTTCAAACTACATAGCTGCTGTTTGCAGCACATGATTTTCTATTATAAATATGTTGTCTCTCAGGACAAGCGGAGATAACCTTGATGACATCATCTAGGTTATGTTTTCAGGTTCGATAAAGTTCATTCAGAGCCACAGAGGACACTACAGACCTGAGTAGTGCTCCTACTGACCAGTAAATTAACTGGGGTAAAATTGGTGGACTGACCCTCTAATACTATCATCATGGCCTTCAACAGTCAGGATAAATGTGGTTTTTAAAACAAACATCAAAGGATAATGAAATATATCTCTTACGGAAAATAAGATTTTTCTCTGCGGTTTAAATGACTTTTTTGCAAAACAACATTCTGCACAGAGAAACATAGTAGATATCACCTAATAGAAATTAGCAACTATATTTTTTTGTGTGCACGTGTTTATGTGTCTGCTGTGGGTTTACTAACCACAGCAGTGTTTAAAAGCAGCAATGAATCTGAGCTCTCATTTTTGTGTCCTGATTATTCTTCCCTTCAAATCTTAATGGAACCACTTAAAAAGTAGTTGCCTGTTATATCCACAGAATGCTGAGTTAACAGGAATTGTGTTTTCTGAGAAGTGTCTGCATTCATCCACAGCTGTAACATTCAATTATGCTCTAATAATTTATATCAATACATTTATCTTTTTCACTGTAGTGCCATGTATTCTTTAGAGGGCAGTGTTATAGTTTTAATTTCAATAACCCCGGCCTTTAACAAATGACAAGCTTAGACTGTAAAACCACTTCATCAAGCCTGCAATACATAAACTAAGTAGAAATAATCAGTATCAACTCACCGGTGCACCTTGAGCTCCAGCCGACCCAGGATCTCCCTTCTCTCCCTGAAGACACAAAAGACAAGTGATGTTAAGAATAAGTTCCATGTGTTCCACAGGGAAGTATTAGTTGTATCTTTTAGCCACATATATCTGTTAAAGACAAAGCCACTGGATAGAGGATAAGATTAGATGAATACATATATCAAACACACACACAACCTACTTACAATATGTAGTAATTCAGTACTGTAAAGTAAAACAGCGCTTCTGGCTTTGTGAACAATACCTGCAGAACTAACAACATTCCCATCAGCCTCAGCTATACTTTGTGTTCAGTGATAATTATCAAATATTGCCAACACACTAAACCGAGGTGGTGAACATCTGAATTACCAGAATATTAGCATTATTACTGTGAGCATTTTAGCATGCTGATGTTAGCACTTAGCTTAAACCACCACTGGGTAGCCTTAGCCCTTTGAGTCACAAGTATGGCAGTACACTCTTGATAAACCTGATATATGCTATAAAATGAGTCACTGAATGAAAATGGCTTGGGTCATCATATGACCTAAGTGCTGATTGAATTAATAAAAGGGTGTTTCAAAGCTCAGAAAAAGCTAGTAAGTTGACTTTTGACTGAGAATAGTTTGTCTTACATATTGATCCAAAGGTCAAGAATGAACTTCCATATTTAACTGAGGTACTATTCCACTTCCAAAATTCAAATGTTAAGACATAAACCTAATAATGTTTGACCGCACAACTGTTGAATCTCTGACCTGTTATTTATAACTCCAGGAAATAGCTGCAGTCTAGATTTATGCATTGCATTATATAGGGAAGTTTGCTATTTTTGTTTAACTCTCTGCAATTTTGAATGTAAAGTCTAAATTTGGATTTGGCAAGTGGTGACTCAATCTCTGGTGGTAGTACATCACTGACGCATGGGCAGCTTGTGGTGGGGAGAGTCATGTGGTCAAAGATCTTGCAGCAAGCCAGCAGCTTGTTAAAATAAAAATGAACAGCAACAAAAAAACACATTTTAAGCTGCAACACAACATGCAAATAAAGTTTAAACCATCCACAAGACCTCTAAATACTGTTTAAATGTGTTTGTTGAATGTATTACAATGTAAGTGGTATGTGACCTGGTTCCACTGTGCACCACTGTAACACACTGGTACCAGCAATAACACTGTGAAACAAGCTATAAAACATATGTTATCTGGTGCTGCAGACAATTCATTTGTCAGGATGCATGGTATTCTTTCCAGAGCCCTATGTTTGAAAAAAGAATCTCTTTGTTTCCAGATTACAGATATCAAACTTTTTGTTATTGCCCCAACAACACTTCATATTATCTCTACCTTTTGCAGCATGAAATCATCATACGCACCAATTTTAAGTGCACTGCATTTATTATGTTACATGTTTTGTGTCGGTCTTGCTTTTTAACGTCTTGGGATCATGTTAGAAATAAGTGAGGTCACAAATATACAGAAGCCCTGAAAGGCTTTTTTCAAGACCCTCAAATTATAAAAAAGAACTTAATTCAGCAATCTGGCTCAGCTGCAGCAGACATGATAACAAAGAAAGATGGAAAATGAACATTACAGCTAAACTTCAGGTCTGACACTTAATAGTAAATGACAGACTTGACTGAAGACACATTAGTTAATGATGCTAACTGTAGGAGTCATCCTCACACAGCAGCCTCAACTGTCAGGTTTCATTCATGGTTGTAAAGGCTCAGCTTACTGTATAAATGTGTTCAGATGTGACCTGTCCTCTTAGCTGAATGCTAAGTGAGGGGTATGCTGAATATGTTCCATGCGTGTTTCATTTAAAAAAAACTCCTTCTTGTCAACATGCCAACCACTATATGTTCCCTAGTATGGTTCATAGCATGCCTTAAAGGTCTTAAGGCTGGTGTCAGAGAATTTTCAGTTTTAACCACTACAGGTGTTATCTTACTTACATGATGACAGACACATTTCTCATTTAGCTCAAAGCTTTGTTGTGTCTAAGTGAAGCAGGAGGATAACTGTCAACATATTTCATCTTCACACTGAGGCTCCACCTATCAACTCTTATCCAATGATTTCACTGGGTTTCCTGTCGTACAATGATCAATGTAGATAAAGAGCATTTAAACCACCTTACCTATTTTGTTTCTGCTGTTATTATAGTTTATGCTGCTTCGCCCATCTAAGGCTCCCTTGGGAGATCTCTGACAGGGTTAATGCCAAAGTCTTATTATATAAAGCGTCTACATTCATGTCAACTTCAAACGCAGCCTCACAGAGCCAGTAGCATGGCAGGAGACTTTTAGTCTTGTTAAGATTTAAATGATTCTGAGGATAGTTGTACAAATGTATAAAGCTTCACATGGTCAAATAAAAACAACTCTCAAGATGGAGGAAAACCTGATTATGGTCCAACATTACGAGACAAGGATTCAGCATAATTAAGACCCGTCTGTTTCTGTGTGTTTGGACCTAAATATCTTATATTTAGTTAAACTACAACAAAAAAAACCTATGAGGTAATTTAAGTTCACAGGTTGGGATAGATCGATGGCTTTTTCAGGTAAACCATATCAGTAATAAAGGAGACTGATAACCGATATTTGGAACCAATATGCCAACACAAAACTACTGCTGTAAAAGGACACTTACCATGGCATCCAGGTGTTTCTATTATTTTGTCCACCCTAATTATACCAGTGAAAGTAGGCTAAATAACAGAATCACCTCTGTATAACGTAATACAGCTCCAAACACTATATCCTCCATAATGATAATCAGCAAGTGTCTAAAATAATTTTAATAAAAACGGAATTACAACCTCCATACAGGAGGATTTACTACAGGACTGTTGTATTAGACTACATTAATTTTAGCCAGAATAAACTGACAACTGAGTGTATATATGTAATCATCAGTTGTATGCACAGGCTTCCAAGAGCGTGACGGGAATTGATCGATTTCGGTGCCATTCTCCACTGTGAACCGATACAGGTCGCAGCCTAAAGATGCTCTTTAATTTAATAGTTTTATCTAATATTATTAGTATTATTATCACCAAATAAGATGTTTTACCCCTCCCCTTTTAAAATTTAATGCAGTAACACATTTACTCAGAGATATTTAATTTGATCAGTTTTCGGTTAAAAAAACATAACGATGCCAATAATAGGAAAATGCTGAATATTACCACCGATAATCGGCCGATCCCTATTCACTGGTCCTTCACTTGGTTTTCATCCCTTTCATCTGCTCCGAGCTTGAACCTGGTCTTCCTCTGAACCTGGACTCATCTATGGTCTAACATTAGTCCGGGTTCAGTGCAGCACTTTCTTAGATAAATTTCTTTCTCTGTTTGAATTCTCTGCAGACACAGAGGTTACCAGGTCTCACAACCCTATATTTTAAGTGCAGCTCTGCATGTTGGCAGTGAGGAAACTGAATTAGCTCTCCACTGCATCTGTTTTCTTTTGAAGTGTCTCACCACACTACGCACATAAACCCATAAGAGCAGCAGACCTCATAATTACACAGCCGAGACGCCCACCTCGGCCCAATAAATGACAAGATGACATAAATCTCTGGATGTCTAGAACAAGAGAAAATACACAAGTGCTCTGACACTGTCTTTTCATGTAAGCAGACTAATCTGCCACTCTACCCTGCCACATATTGTTAAAGGCTGACAAGACTGTGACTGCTCGACGTCTTTAAGCTGAACAACACTTGGATGAATTAAAGTTGAAGATTTGAAAGAAAAGTAAATAAAAGATAAAGCAGAGGAAAAACAAGAGCACACAATAGAGTCAATCCATGACCAGATCCTTTTATAACAGAGGATCACACTCAAGAGTGGGTTTCCCACTCCAGCTACCACAAGTGTTGGAGTTCAATATCTCTGGGGCCGGCTCATAGGAGAACATGAGATTGACAGGCTGGCCGGTGCAGCTTCGGCAGGTATTCAGGTAATGTACCGGACTGCTGCGTGAAGCTGAAGAGCTTGATTGTGTCCGTTGGTCACGGGTTTTGGAGTGTGATCGAAAGAATGGAACAGCAGATACAAGAAGATGAAATGAGTCTGCTTTGCAGGATGGCTGTGGAGGAGGAAAATGAGGGTGTGCTCGGCGCAGACCGGCTGCTCCTCTGTGTGGAAAGGATCTAGTTGAGGTGGTTTGGGCACCTGATAAAGATGGCTCCTGGCCTCCTGTTAGTGTTTTTTGTGGGCACAAGCAAGTGGGAGGAGACCCCAGAGAAGACTTCTCAGAACATGCTGGATTACATTATACATCCCATCTGACGCAGGAACATCTTGCGATCCTCTGGGAGGGAAGTGGAAGACGTGGCTTGGGAGATGTTTCTGTGAGGTCTTTGATGCTGTATCAAATGTCTCCCTGTTCATACACAGGGATGCTTTTTGTTGTATAAGACGTTGGCGCATTGACGTATATAAAATCTCAAACATTATTTGCCACAATACACTATCCAGCCAATCAAAATCAGGAAAACAGCTGCTGTTTTATCATACAGGCTCCTTAATGGACAATCACTCAACGCAACACAGAAAGGTCGACATGTCCTGGACAGTTAAATGGTTGCTTTGCACAAGTGTCTCAATTTGCTGCTGACTACCTAAGAAAGTCCCAATAACAATCCAGAGTTAAAGGGACATGGTTTCTGAAAAGAAATGCTGCCATCAGGGGCAGTTTGGGTAACCTGACTCTTAAAGTTGTCCACAATAAAATGTCTAAAAACAGCTAGACCTAAGTTATACATGCTGTTGAGTTGTGTCCTTAGACTATCCCAAAGTTTTCCAGCTATTATCAAACCAGAGAAATTTTAAACATGGCAATGCTGCGTTTCATTGGTGAACTGTCAATGACAACATATCCCCTATTCACATGTGTCAGTGTTGTGGTTGCCTGCCAGAAGCTCAAAATTGGTTGGATGAAGGATTTTACTCATCATGCGCCTGGATCTTAAGTTATCAGAGAAAAAAGCTGAGCTCAGCTCCCAGCCACTCAGAGATGTCCTGTGTCCCCTGAACTGCATCTGTGAATCACTGGTTTTTAACATGAAACTGCTTTATTCTGCGTTTCTACCCTCTTTAATCCCCTGGTCCTTTTGTTATGGACAAAAGGACAACTCTGCGAATAATTTCAGCTGTTGGTAAAAAACTTCCTTATCGTCTGGTTCACAAGTCAAAGGTTAATAGCAGTCTCAGGTCCCAACTCTATCCTGATGTCCCGTGTCCACCATATAGCTTCGGTGAAACACTGACTTTAAATGTGAAACTGTTTTATTCAGTTAGTATTCGGGACGGCTGTAACTCTAACTAATTAGAAGTCCGGCGGTTTGATCCCCCGCTCCTCCAGGCTGTATATCAAAGTATCCTTGGGCAAGATACTGAACCCCACATTGCCCCTGATGGCTGTTCCATCAGTGTATGACTGTACATATGAGTGTGATGTATGAATGTGAGTGAATGGGTGAATGTAGCAAGTACTGTAAAGCGCTTTGATTGGTCAGTAAGACTAGAAAAGCACTATATAAGTTCAAGTCCACTTACCATTTATTTAATGTTTTTACTGATTATAATCACCTGGTCTGTTTGGTGCTAATCTTTTGGTAATGTTCATTTTTATATCAACTGCTCTAAGAGCAGAAAGGTTTACACCAAATGTAACTGTTGAAGCATTTGCAATAAATGGGAAATTTCTTGACAGTGTGTTTCTGACTAATATTGTAATAATATAAAAAGCAGATATAGACCATATATTTCCCTACCTCCTACTTGTTATACCATGTTCCTTTCCTGCTTTATGGACTCTTTAGAAAACCTGCCAACAGCCCCAGGACCATCTGTCCACCCTCCATGACAGAAATAGATGAGAAAAAACAGTCTGTCAGCAAGAGCAGGGTTGGCTGATTAATTCTAACCTCAAATGATGTCACTTTACTCCAGGAAACATGTCTGTGCACTCAGCCATTATAAATAGTATAACCTGTGTGTGTGTGTTCAGGGGTGGGGGGTCAGTATGTGTTGAGGGAAGCACCTCATTTGCCTCACTCTTGAGTAAAACTGCACACTAATTTGCCTCCACAATCATCCCGATTAATCACCTCATTAAATAGCTTAATGCGTGATGTACAGCCATTGGACTTCTTTAGTCTAATTTATCGTTCTGGAGATATTTTAATGAGAAAAAGTGGGAAGGGTTCTTTTGAGTATACAGGGTTCTGGAAGTAAAAGTCCCTTTCGTTTTCTGCTTAAACAATGTTAGGTGATTAACAGTTGGGCGGTTTATATGGACGTGAAACTCCCCTGGATTAATCTGCCTAAAGATGTTAATATCTGTCCTTTGATGAAAAGTCAACACTACAAGGCTGTGCAGTTCAAGTTTTAAATTATAACTCTCAAGGTGCATTAAAGTCTGTTGTGTGCATCATTACAACAGAGTGGAAACCTGGGCATATACTCAGCATTTTAAATCAGTTACCTTTTATATTCTGTGTCAATACTGGATGAATTCAGCAACCATGGCGACCAGGGCCATAGCAAGAAGTTGAAAACAGAAGTAATGAAAGTCGAAGGAGATTGAGGTCAAGTCAAAGTCCTTGTAACACCCCCAAAATTTCTTTTTTAAAAATTATTTGGATTTTTTATATTTATTCTCTTCATATTTCCCTCTGAAATCTTATAAAAATCAACAAACTTTATATTTCCCTACATATAGTAGGGGAAACATCATAGTATAACAGGTTACATAGTTCTTTCAAGAAAATTTCTTTGGTGTATGTATTCACTGGCTGTATACTGGGCGAGAAGAAAACGTGTGGCGCAAGTATGGGCTGGATTTATTTTACTATCTGGGATTTTTTTTGAAAACTTCTTCCTAATAAATGTTTTCTTAATCTGTTGTGTTCAGTTCGAGCATTCAGTTCATTAATCTATGTGCATGTACCACATCAGTATCTTTTCCTTCTCAACCGCGTGGCCCTGGGGGGGGGGGGGGGGGGGGGGGCTCTGTACATCTGTACTTGTGGTGAGGTCTAACAGCCTGAGGGACGCAGAAGCTGCAACTTACACATGTAGTTAGGAAGTCTCTGAACTTGCTACCAAATTACAAGCACACGGGTTAAAAATAAACTTTAACCCACATTGGCTTCTTTATAGTTTGCTTACAAAGACTATTGTCATGCGTTTGCTTATTTAAGCAACATAATTTAAAGCATCCAACTCTTCCTTTACACTTGAAAACACACTTGTGTTTTAAGAAGAACACCCATGTTTCCAAATGTCTTCTTACAGGTAACAGTTATACCATTAGTAATTACAGGAGTGTGTGATATACACTATCTTTATCTCTCTGTGACATGAAAACCTCACACAGCTGCATCTGAAAATCCTTAATGTTGGGTGTAGAAATCTCAATGCCTGATAATAAGAGACCTACAGCTACCATAACCATAAAGCTGATCATTTTTAACTTGGTTCAGTTGAGTGTGAAACATCAAATCCAAAAGTGCTTAAAAGTTTATGTATGTTGCTGAAAGACAGCAGTTAACTGTATGTGTGTGTGTGTGTGTGTGTGTGTGTGTGTGTGTGTGTGTGTGTGTGTCTTTGAGATTAAAGACCATTCTGACAGCCAGAGGCCTTAAACAGTATATCTAACTGTAGGCCTCATTAACATTCAGTGTAGCTGTCATGGATGAGTAGACAGGCATTCTTTACAGTCGATGGGAGATGTTTCCTCAGGCGGTGACCACACTGGGAGCTAATTTGGTTCTGCACAGATCACATCTGTTTCTTCTTTTGTTTTTTTTCACTACTACTTTACTATCACTGGGTGTTCACTCCTTGTTGGGTTCATGGGAACTGATATCATTTCAGGCACTTTACTTTATTTACAGGCCCTTTTCTGATGAGACCATTTTCACAACAGTTTGCGTCTAAACTTCTCATTCATTGCAAAACACAAAACAACAAAACACTGATCATAAGGCGCAGGCCGATATTATTGATATTTGATGATATCAAATATTGCAATATGTCCCACCATATGGAGTTTTGTTGTTTTGCAGTCTGTCCTGCTGCTGAATTTTTACCATCATTTCTACTCATTTAATTCCCTCATCTTTACTGTTAATTCTACTAAAGACATCTAATGGTTGTACATCACGCATTAAGCTATTTTACGAGGTGAATAATCAAGGTGACTATGGAGGCACATTAGTTGGCATGTAACAAAACTTTGGACTGCCGTTTGGTGGCAGAATCACTTATACCTGAAACATAATATAATAATATCATTATATATTCTTAAAAAAAAAAAAAGCAAGATAAAATACTACAATGTAATTAGATTATAAACCGATGCGATATCATATAATCGCAGGATTTGGGCCGGACTGTATCAAGATATTAAATTTTGGATATCGCCCCAGCCTACTGACCCAAGAATTGATTTTATATGGGACTATTATCAGCTGAAGTCATTCTACTGGGCGATTAACAGAAGGCAAAATACATTTGAAGCTACTTTTGCAGTGCTGTGTATTTAAAAACAAACAAACAAACACACTAGTTCAGTCAATATTGAGATCAGTCAAAGAGCTAAGAGCCTGATCAGGACCAGAGAATAGAAGAGGCTGACAAAAACTCACATTCACAAACACAGCTGAAAGTCTTTAACACAGCTAATTGTCCAACAGTTTTCTCAGATGAAGCTGTATGTGATTACAAGCTCAGTTAAATCAGCCATAAGTGTTCCAGATTAATCTCACTGTGGTGTATTGGCTTCGCTCAGTTGACTTCTTGTGCTAGAGATGAACCGACACCCTGTTCGACCAGTGACGCTTTCAGCTCACCTGTGGTGTATTTTGTTCAGACTGCTCCAAGGTAAATGTCCTTGTCCGGCTTAAACAAATATTAGAGAAAAGCTAACAGGTGAAGCAATAACACTTCAAATAAGTGCAGCCAAAAGACTTTTTATGATTCATAGCAAACATATCGCATCTGATACCTTTATGAATTTCAATGTCATCACAGGAAGAAAATGAGACAGAGAGATCTGTGTGACAAGAAATGTCACATCCAACATAAGTGTCAAAAAATCTCTTGTCGCTAATAATACACTAAAGCCACTTCATCTAACAGCCTTCAGTCTGAAGACAGTCTAGGCAAAACTGTGTATCTAAACTGTGCTCTTTCAACCTCAACATTATACTCAACGAGCAATTAGTCCTTACAGCACACACTGCTGTGTTCTTTTCACCGACTATTTCCAGTTAATCATTAAGACGTTCAATGTACCCTGACATTGTTGTTGGGAGAAACTCTGCCTGTTTGTTGGTGTTGCGGCATCTGTGATGTAACTCACATCTGGTCAACAATAGCTTGGGAATCTGGATCTGTGATAAGTTAACCATCTGGTAGTCATGCCAGTCTGACAAGCACTTGTGTTTATCTATGTGCTGAAATGCAAGGTAATGAAGATGTAGCAGGTAGCAAGACAGTGGCTGGAAACTTTAACAAGTTATTAACATGGACAGATTATGAAATGATGAGTCCATGAGTGTGGAAGGCTCTAAATAGCTATAGAGATACAGTTATTGTTTAGATGTAATATGTATTACTATTGAATCATTACTGCTGATGCATTACCATATAATCTGCATTTTAACAGCTGAAATGGATGGAGCCAATTTTATCTACATTATACATTTCCACCACTGACTGGCCCCATAAGCAGTTAGTGTAAGGAGAGCAGAGGAAAGGCCAAGGTAAACAACTGCAACCATGGCAATTAGTAACCGCCATAAAGCCATTTAATTACTATCTAAAAACTCTGTCCCCAGTGTTTATACACAACTAATTCCCAACAGCAGTTTATGTTCTTCCAGTGCTAACATTACCTACATAGTAATGCAGGAAGTAGTGTGACATTTATAAAGCAGAGGGAGGTCTGGGTGTGGAGGTTAAGGCAGAGGATGGGCATACAAAACACTTCAGTACTGGAGGGTTGAGCTCATCTTTTCCTCGATATCAGCACCGATCATCTTTGACATATGATAAATATCTTTCTCTGACCTTAGTCAAAAGGCTTAAGGTTGTAGTTTTAGTATTGTAAAAGTACTAAAGTAAAACTTACAAAGTGAATATTCTGCATGCACATACTGTATAAATGTAAACAGCACACGTACTATATACAGCATAGTAGATATATTGATTCAAGAAATAATCTGGGAGCCAGTTTTTACTTAAATGTATTTAAAACAATAGTTCAACATTTTGGGAAAAGTGGTTATTTGTGTCATGCCTAACTGGCTACTGACGGTAGCATTATATTTAATGTACAGATATGAAAATGGTATCAATCCTCTCAAAAATACAAAACAAATGCAAAATAATGAAAACAATTCTTTGAGTTGTTGTTTGTGTCATTCAAAAGTAACTCAGCAGTTAACTGCTTAGTGTCAAGCCACCCCTCCCTAGCACCACCTCCACCACCACATATCCACACATGGGCACCAACTGTGTGCCGTTTAAGCTCCTGTGTACCACCACCCTCCAGTTGGCGTAAAACAGATTCTCGGGGAAAGTAGTTTATTATGATAACAGGAAGAGTCCTAAATTACTGAGCAGTGGGGCTGCAAGTCAAACTGGTAGAACGCTCAAAGGAGTTCAGAGAAGACTTAAAATAGCATCACACACTCGTAGCTGGTGGGCGTGCTCGCATGCTTGCAGATGTGTGCATGTGCTCTTTCATTTAGCCACTTGTTCTTTTCAAGTTACCACAGGGGGACATCCCACATACTGTACGTACAGTATACGACCTATGCTCCTGCAGTGGTGTTAATTTCTTTAAATGACAGAAGTGGAGAGTGTTTTCAGATTTACTGTGCGACTTAAACCTAACACTACATGTGTTAAATACAGTGGATATTTCAATGTGCCTCAGTTTGTGTTTGACACCCTCACAGCTTTAAAATCCCTTAGTGTGGCCACAGAAGACATTTTTAAGGCTACATTATACAGTACAGTCAGGATATTATATGTTGGTGCTTTAAGACTATAACTTCCTCATTGTCCTGTGTGCACAACTTTAGATTCTTGCAGATAGGTCATATACATATATAGGTATGTATACGTACAAATACATTTCAGTTTTAAGGACAAACAGTGAGGTTTTAGCATGTTGTGCATTTAGTGCAAATCACTATGCTTTCCCTTGTTTTTGGCCAAGATTCCAAACAGCCACTGGTGTATTTTTTTGCACAGAATGAAAATAAATTTCTAGCAGCCCAAACTTTAATGAAGTAGTAAGATGTAAGTAAGGGTCAAACTTACTTTGAATTTTATCTAAATTATGTTATTTTAGTGAAATAATCTAAGGTACATTTCACCTCTCTGAAAGTACATTTTCATACTACACTAAAATGAATAAAAAACAATGGTTGTCTGGGAGGAGGGAAAACAAGAAAAATGGCCAAAAGTATGTGCACATATACAGTACTTTTGTGAACTTTTGGTCAGTGGCTGTTTTAGTTGTTAAGGCCAGAGCTGGACCTCACTGCAGGGATCCCACACCTTTTTAAAACATCAAGTTGAATGAATTCAAGAACCTTCCAGGCCCAATTTCCTCAAATTCAAGGACCCAACCTGGTAGCCTATATTTTAAGTAATGGACGAAGATTAATTACTCTTTCACCTCTAAGAATTTTTATAATGAGAACTATCAGGCTTCACAGATACACACAACAATTAAAAAGAGAGAGGCTTGAGTGTGTGAACACTTCTTAACTGTGCTGTGTCACAATAATGATAGAGTGTGAGGTCTCTTGCACACATGCAGATAGCACCACTTTGCCTATTTACTAATGATAAGTAAAAAAAAAACTATCAAAAAACTTTCATTTCTATTTTTGACACAAAATATATCAATGAGGGCACTTTCAAAGACCCTTTGTCTACTTCAAATTTTCCTTTTTTTTTTTTTACTTTCAAGGCCTTGAAATTTTTTATATCAAATTCACAAACTTTCAAGGATATCAAGGAAAGCTTTCCCAGAACAGTGGATGCTGTTACAGCGATATACAGCAATATACAGCTTAATGTTTGTCTCCCACCTGACCTCCCAGGATCTACAGTCCACACTGACCTGAGGTCCTGGTGGACCCACCACTCCACCGGTGCCTGGTACTCCTGGCTCCCCCTGGTTGGACAACAAACGCACTCTTAGAGACAAATCCTACACTATCACAATATTTATCTGTCTCACCAGAATTAGGGTTCTGTTCTGTTCTCTTGACTTCCACTCATAGTAGAATTATTTACATCTGACAGTGCATGGTGTTTCATTTTAATGAAACAGTTAACGAAGTTTAATGGATGTTACAGACACATGGCTGTTAAGCAGAACTAGATCCTACCACTGAACCGACTTCTCCCTGAGGTCCTGGTTCACCTCTCTGACCTGGAAAACCCTGCACAAAAACATAAAAATAAAATAATTTCTTGATCAATGGATCCTTAAATGCTTTGTATGCTGGTGGTAAAATTATTCTGTGTATTAGGACACTTGTTCGAGCCATTAGAAGTGGCACTAAAACAAGTGTGTATGCACAATCACCAAACACCACTATGGGATTTTTCAAACATGTTCACCAGTAGTCATGGTAGGGACAGGCCAGGGAACTACATATTTGCACAAGTGGGGTAGCTACTTCTGGTTGCATTTCACCAGTAGAATGCATACATACATGAATTCTGCATCTATATTTAAATTAAAAATGTATAATATTTGGCATTATTTTCTTATCCGTCTTTTACAAACAGTTCTTGGATTTGTTCAAATAGATGTATACATAGTACAGGTAGTCAACTAGTACTACATACAGTAGCCTGTTTTCCTTTTTATGTAATTAAGGCAAAAAGTCTTTCTCTACTTATATATATTTAGCAATATCTGACGGTACAGAGAGTGACAGAAAACAAGGCGTGAGAAGGGTACGACACATAAGAAAGGTAAAACATAGATGTTGCATTTATGTGGTATGCACCTTTACTATCAGGCTGACAGGTCGCCCCTAACAAATAATAACTTTAGACTGAAGTTGTTAGATCTTTTCCTGATAAACATATTTCTGATGAGATGAACAAAAGTAGTCTCACCTTGGGTCCTGGGGGTCCTGGTTTTCCCGGTAAGCCTGGCTCCCCTATGTCTCCCTGAGCGACATCAGTAGAAAAAAGTAACTCTCAGTCAGGGAAGCGGATTACAAAACATTACTGATACAACTGCTCCTTTAAAGACTCACCTTGTTACCTTGTAGACCAGGCTCCCCTCTCAGTCCTGCAGGACCATCTTCACCCTGCCCAGCCAAGGGAAGGCAGTAGGTAAGAGCTCGTAATCAAAACCAGAAATGCATTCATTAAACTGAACGAGCATTGCTTGCACTAATCCCTTATAATTATTGTAGTAGTAATGCAGTAAATCCAAGTAAAAATTGAGACTTGCATTGTGCCTCTTCAAATTATAATGTAAAGATTTTTTACCTTCAACCCTGGTAATCCATGAGGGCCCGGTTCCCCAGGATTCCCGTCTTTACCCTGGTGACAGAGACAATTTACACTGATTCCGTCATGTGCAAACAACATGTATCCTAAAAACTGGTGGCAACAGTATGAAGAGGTGAAAAAGGTACAGTAGAAGGAACTGATCAGCACTTACAGGCTTACCATCAGGTCCTGGTGGTCCTTCCCTTCCTTTCTCTCCTCGGAAACCCTGCAGAATTAAAACAATTCATTACAACACGCACAAACATATTCTTTTGACTGTTTTTGAAATACATTGACTTAAATGAAAACATTTGTTTGCACCGCTCGTGGTATTTCTCCATGGATAGCAATGTTGTCGCCGGTTTGTCCTCTACTTTGACCAAGACTAAAAATCTCAACAACTATTGAATACACTGCCACGGACTTTGACGTTTCCATCACTTCCAGATGATCATAATGACTTTTGTTATCACCTGACTTTTCATTCAGTGCCACAATGATGAGGTTGACATTTGTAGTAGAGTGAAATGTCTTGAGAGCAATTGTGTGAATTGCCATGAAATTTGTTCCCCTCACTGTGAACCGTAATATCTCTGTTGATGCTCTGACTTTTCCACTTGCACATCAAATGTGTCAAATACTTTGGTTTAAGCTAACGACATTCACATCAGCCTCAGATGGACTTTGTGTTTTGTGCTAAGTAACAATGTTAGAATGCTAACACATTAAATAAAATGGTGAATATGGTAAACATTATTATTATTGTCTTTGTGAGCATGTTAGCATGGTGATGTTTGGATTTAGCTCAAAGCACCATGGTGCTGTACAGCTTCAGAGAGCCACTAGCATGGCTCTCTTATTTATAGAATATCACTCAATATAACATATTCTTAAAATGAGGAGGATTATCAATAAATCATCTAATTTGTTACAAGCGTGACTTTGTAACTGTGACCATAAGGGGCAATGAAGGGATCATTGTAAATACAAAAACATAGTCTAACAGGTGCAAAGAGTCAGTGAACTGTCTCAGGACAGTGTTTCAGTTACACAACAAAACATTAGGTAACATAAGTTCCCGGTCATACCAGTCCAAGTAAGGCTGTTTCAACGAAACTTTAGCGTGTATTCAATTCTAAATTTAATCATTTTTAATCTCTATTCTTTTTAAATCATTTTACACAACCTGCAAAATAACATGCATAGAACTTATGTTCTGTGGTTTCTGATGAACCATAAACTATTTTTCTCTGTATAGTTTTTTTTTTTTTTTTTGCCTTTGGTCAGTGGGACCTTCAGAGAAAATGCCAAACAAATCTGAGAAAACTGAGGTCATTAGTAGAGGACAGGATAAATGTATATTTTTGGTAAATTGCACCAATTCCACATCAAATACCCTAAATTAGCAGTTTTCTAGTTTCCAATTTGCATGTTGTGGTCTCTCCTCCCTTTCCATATAGCATATTCCACGGTGATTAATAGTATGGACAGTG
Organism: Seriola lalandi dorsalis; assembly: GCF_002814215.2. Lineage (NCBI taxonomy): Eukaryota > Metazoa > Chordata > Actinopteri > Carangiformes > Carangidae > Seriola > Seriola lalandi. Next base: position 79,379 of record NW_019524715.1, on the reverse strand, counting down.
CATAAATAACTACTGGTGTCTGTAATAATCCAATATAATTGGATCATGTACATACAGCAGGGCAAGAGATGAGTCATATATCTTGTCCTGTGAGACTTATAGGGCAAAGTAGCGTGAGTGTGAGTGTGTGTGTGTGTGTGTGTGTGTGTGTGTGTGTGTGTGTGTTACCATGCGTCCTGGCGGGCCACGCTGCCCTTGTGGTCCAGCTACACAGTTGCAGTCTTCCTCCTCTTCCTCCGTGGCTGTTCGATTCAGAGGACACTGAGGAAACACAGACAAAGTGATGTCTGTAACACAAAACACACTCACACTTTCTTCATTAGGTGGAAAAGCATTAGAAAACACATCATGGTGGCAGCAACCAAGGCATATAAAAACTTATAGATTAAGGTTTTGTTGCGATTTAAATAAAAAAAGACCTTTAAGCAAAATCAGAATAAAAATGTGTGAGAAACAGGGCAGAAATTGCACTCACCCTCTCATCATCCTGTAAACCATAAGAAAGACAAGACAATAGTAATAGTTAGCATCATACATGCAGTAACAAACAGAATTTTAACTTCACAATGTGACCTTTGTAGGTTCAGGTTGATCACAGCGGAAATCTTACCACAGTGTAGATCTCACAAGCTGTTTCTCTCTCACTCTGATGAGGATCACAGTACAGACGCAGCTTCTGAAGCTCCACCTGTATCAGATGTAGGTCATTGCCGTTAAATATTGAAAGTAAGGTAAAAAAATAAAAAACGTAACTGGTACTTAAAAAACAAAAAAACTATCTATATTTTTAGCCAACCAATAGTTGGTTTAGACTTTTTTAATGACTAGAAACCTTCCTTATTAAGAATGTTTCCATCATAGATTACACTATCATAAAATCCTTTCCATCATCTGTAACTGTCCTGTAGCTTAATGTTGACAATGTGTACACAACACTAAACCATAATTCACACTACATGCAAGACAACAGCAGCATGTAAGTGGTACTGAAGCATCCAGTCATTGAATCCACATCAACTCCAGTTGAAGTTTGTGTTTTGTGCCTCAAGTACTGTTGACTTTTTCTATATTATAGATCATCACAATGTTTCCCTAATCTTAACCAAGTGCTTCGAGTAGCGAAACATAATCATAAAACAAGAACACAACAATCAAACTGTAGTTTCTACAAGTGGATATTGTCAGCAAAAAAATTGAAAACATTTTATTGTTCTTTTAATGTTTTGTATTTGCTGTTGCAAATTAGCAGTATAAACATAATTTTTGGGTGAAGTCCTTTCCCATCAGCTCAGCATACTAAATTCGTCTACCAGTAAATTGTTCAGAAATGAATTGGTTGTCAGAGGAAATCCTCACTTCTCCTCACACGTATTCAAGAGTATTGTGTGCTGTTTCTATTGTGTACTATTTGAATGTACTGAACCACTATCAACAACATATGACAATAATATTTTGAGTTTTGCTTCAGTTTTCTCTGCCAGCTTTTAGCTGACAATCACAGCTTGTAGCTACTATTACAACCCATTTAAATAAACTTCAGTCCTCCTGAATGATCCATTATTTAAATCAGGCGATCACCTGCACATGGTGTCTAAATAAATTCAGTGCACTCTGACCTTTCAGTTGTAATGTTATTTAGTGTGTGTGATCTGTACTCACAGGCACACTGATGTCTGTTCCTCTCCTCTTTGCCACCTGTGTCTCCCCATTGATGAATATGGGCTCCACTGGCTCCAACATGATTTCCTGGATCACTTGATCGTCGAGGAAACCGGTGACTTGGCTTGGTCTCACTAGAAGTTTGAGCTGATGCCAGTTTCCATCATAAAGAGTCTAAAAAGACGGCAAAAATATGGTTATCTCAAATATAAAGATGCTTTAACTGAGAGTTTGTTCATTCATGAGACTGAAACGCATCTTTGTTCAAGCTTCCATTCATGAGCAAAGTTGGATGTGAAAACGATTATTAACTTGTCAAATCCTCTTTCACTCAGCCTTCCACTTGTTGGCAGTTGTATGTGTGCGTGTGTATCATCTAATCTAATTTCATAGGACCAAAAATGTGTGTTCCCTAAATGCTCCACAAATAGTTATGACCAGCGAGGAATTACGACCAAGCACTCCTTCCTTTTTCCATCACAAATTTTTTCTTAATGCTCAAACCATGCAGCAACAGGAAGAAACAGAGCAGTGATTGTTTCACTGTGACTGTGCCACAGCTGTCATTTCCAAATGACAAATCACAGGTTTCTAACTCATGCCACATCAAAGCCAAATCAAATCAAACATAGGCTAACATAAATTGAACATAATTACAACCTTCTCCTCTCTACAGTCTAGGTGTGTGTTAGGATGGAAGGTGGTGAGTGCTTTTTGGAAAAAAAAACAACTTGGTGTGTCCAACAGGATGTATTATTACCTTGTGCTGCCATGGAAACAGAGGCATGCTCTCCAAGAACTACACATCCACAAGCTAGTTTCCACAGGGGAAATACAGTGGTTTAGAGCAGGAAACATTTTCTTTGAGCCTCTTCGTGGCTACCATCACATTACATTTTCACGGGTTCGGCTGTGTAGTGAACTGAACATGGGATGATGTTTAAACAACTGCTCTCTTGGCTCCCTGCAAGTCATCCCAGTCAGGTTCATTCACAGCAACCAACATGAAGGGAAACCCAAGACTGGAAGAGACACACTTACAGCTCAATACATTCATTCAGTAGCAGCAGAGCACAGTACGCTCTCTATATCAACCAATACACCTAAACTGTGATATTTATGTTTGCTTCATGTTCATAAACATTTTCCAAGTTCTGCTCCAGTGTCCCATTGTTAGTTGTTCATTTATCTCTTATAATTGTATGCGTGAAACTGGGTACAGTCATATTTCTTAAGCATTTTTCAGTAGTAGTCAAATGAGAAATTCTCCCCATATTGATCTGGTGTACATGTGAAACTCAATCCTAACACAAACCTGGAAGCCGGCTGTAAAGATGACTCTTTGCTCCTTTTCTGTTAAACTAGTGGTGGTGAAGGTGACAGTTTTGTCCTTCCCACTTAGTGTCACTGCGGCCTGGATCTCCGTATCCTTTGACAACACCCTCCAAAGGTCAAAGGTCAGCATGCTTGAAGGCCCCTTTAGACGCAGGGTGGCTACAAACACATAGGATGGAGGGAGGCCTTCTGGGAAAATCTCCCTAGTAGAAGAATGGAGGAAAATAACTACTTATGAACAATAATTGGTAAAAGGAAAGGCACAAAACAACAAAGTTGTAAACATGAATGATTTTTAAGCTACCTGGTATTCTCAGTAATGTCTGTCGAGGCTGTGAGGGCGTATGCTGCCTCAGAAACCAGAGAGCCAGGGATCTTCTTAGTCTTCATCTGAATGTTCATGCCCACCATCAGCTCAAAGCCTTTCTCATCACGAGATGCCACCGGGATTCGTGTCGGACATACAGACTCTAGAAAGAAAAAGGTTAGCTAAACACTAATTAAACTGTTAAAAGAATCATTTCATTTCTGGCTCAGCTTTATTATTTAGTGGTGCATTTGTGTTCTTGTAGATATGGGTGAATATTTTTTTTTTTCGGTAGTGAATTTAAAAGGGGAAATCTAGTTCTTGTACAACAATACAATATATCCAATGTATCACAAAAGCACAGGTGCAGCTACTAACTTTAACAATGTCTCTGTCCAGTTGAAGTGTCACAGTCAGCCATAATGCACAGGCAAAACTAAATAGATGAAGCCATTATTAATTAATCACACCTGTTTTTCTGCTATCTTGTATCAAAATGTGTGCTGTTACACTTTAAGTCTGTGAGGCCATTCTCAGTGAGGTTCATCTAACATTAGCCAACAAGCTACATGGTAACATGCTAATTGACAACATGACAAAAACTAAAAGGTTAACTTAACTTTTTGCCCTTCAACAATGTAACAGACAAAAGCTGCAATAGTTTATTACTTCGTGATATTGTTAAGTCTAAAAATTATGTCCAAGCAAAGCAACATTAGCATTCAATTGGAGTTTCTGGTAACCATTCAAATTTAAGTCCAATATTCACTCACCTTTTGGCTCTGTTGTGGTCTCCACCAAATATGTTTCTCTTGCCCTCTAACCCTTCAACTTTCTTCAACAGCTAGGTGCTAATTCTTTTTTTGTAGCGCTTAAAGAGATTTTTTGCTGCGCCATGAAAGAAAACATAGCTAAAAGATGCTATCGTTGTTTCCGGTAGGCTTGTTGCTAGCAGTGATTACCTGTAGTCAGTTAGGCTTAAAGCAGTGGCATGCCGGGAAAGGTCGGGTATTGTCTCTGAAAGCTAGCTTGCTTGACCTCCAGCCGTTGTATCTATCGTTTCTGTTATTTTCGTGAGTGTGACCGTGTTTAATTGACAGACAAGCTTGTCCAGCCGAGTGGCCAGTAGTTTTTTCTAGGTGTGCACATGTGCATTGAGGATTACCGTGGGACCTGTTGTCTTTTAGCAGGTGACTAGTCTAATCTACCGTTCTGAGATCAGTTATGATATTGCATCCTTTATACGCATGCGCAGTCTTGTGTGGAATGTAAAATTGTGCATTAAAGGTTAAGAAGCAGCAAATAACACTGATTTATCATCTCTCTGCAAGATCTGCAATAAGTTAAGGAAATAATATTGTTACACAAAAAGCACAGCTCCTGTCAGGAATAGCTCAGTATGTAGGTTGTTGAGAGGCAACAGGAGCAGAGGGTTAGGTAGTTAGTTCGGAGTTAGCAGTGTAGCTGTAAAAATATAGTACGATGTATATTAACTTTTGGCTGTTAGTCAGTAAAAAAAAAAAATGCTACAACTCCTCAAAATGCAAGTTCACCTCCCTCAATGTCTCCCCTGTACTTCCCAAGTACAGTCGGGACTATGAGTCAGGAAAGGTTAACAACACTGAGGCTGGAAAATGCAGGATTCTGCCTTGTCACTGGAGTGTCATTGTCACTTAATGCCTGGTAAATAACTGATTATTTGATTTCCTCCATAATGTCCATTTCATATGTTTATAGTGTCAGTACAGAAAAATAATCCTAAAACTTTAAAACTCAAACAGGAAGGATAAAGGTGAAAATGTCCAGGCTGCAGGAGGGAGATTTTCAGCACAGGAAAGACAGGCAGCACAAAAACATGATACAGGCCAGGCCCTGAATTTAAGAGAGATTTGCAACTGCTACTGTCATGAAAAGGTATGTTTTAGTCTGTTTATACCAATAGATGGTATAAACAGTAAGTTGATTGCTGCTGATTGTGACAGGTTCTGGCTCTGGCTGTGATTAGACTATGGACCTACTTATAGCTTTGGGCAGTGCTGTAGTCATGGCTATGGCTGTAACTAGCTTTTGGCTGTTTTGATTTCCTCCTACCTCCATTTGGCCCAAGTCTTATCATTTACCCCAGCAGTAGTCTTATGAAATACATAACCATACCCTAACCACTTCTCTCTGCCATGCCTAACCATAACCTAACCTAAGCCCATACGCTATGGTCATAGCCAGTAGCTACAGCAAGAGTAGGAGAGCAGCTTCCCTCCAGGAGAACTGGAAAAAACATCTGATAAACCAGACATGCACATACGTAAACTCATTATTCTGACCTTCACATAGTTTCTGCTCCATGGAGTCGCGGATACGGTCAATAGTAGTGTAATCTTCAGCATACAGGACATAGGTGGATGAAGGTTTATTGGCAATGGATACCAGCTCTGAAGTGGTGATCTCATTGCCAACTCCAACTGCAAACACTGTAATGCCCTGAGCTCGTGCCTCCATACTGGCGTCCACCTAAAGAAACATAGGAAAAGAAAAGAGGCTTTCCATTTAGGACAAACAGGTAGATTGACAGGGGGTTTATGCTGAAAGAACAGCATCACAAAAACAGCTTTCATATTCAGTGGGATGAATAAAAGTGTTACACTTGGAAATGCGACATTTACCACATCATCCTGTGATTTGCCATCAGTAACCACCACAGCAATGCGGTTCTTGACCCGGCTGACCCGCTGCGATGAAGGGAAGACGTGGTCAACAGCAAACTTGATGGCCCTTCCAGTCTGCAAAACAGTAGGAAAACAGTGAATAAAAAACACTGTGATGCTGTAAAGGATCGCATGTGTGAACTGGTCTGTTCACCAGTTCTCAGCTACTGACCACTGCATCACAGGGTGCAAATTAAATTATATAAACACATAAAAAAGCTTTTTTAAATCTCCTTGTGAAAATTGACTAGCAGATTATAACAAGATACAGCAGACAAATTTTTTACCAAAAAATAAGATGTATAATTCAAAGGGAAGGATGTTATTTTCGAACAGCATGTGATATAAAGCAAACTTAGCACGCCTGTATGTTTATTGACCATTTCTGTGCCTGTGGTGTTGCTGTGTGGTCGTGTTGCACCTGTGGTGAGCAACTGCTGGCGCTCGTGGACTATGGTTAAGTGTAATCTGCCACTCCATAACTAGCCTCAGCCTGCTCCACTTTATTAGAACCTTGTGTTTGAATAGAGTACTGGAAGTAGTGAAGATTTTTACAGGACATTTTATAGGACATTTTAGGCATAAAGTGTGTTTTATTCTTGCACCACCCCTCTGCATGCGGGTGTCCCAATCAACCAGTTGGACTCACAAGAACAGCAGCCAGGTCATGAATCATTATCCATTCTCATCCATGAAAACTGCAGAGCTGTGTTTTAATGAACATTTTCTATATTCATATTTGTACAAAATTATTTACATTGCATAGAGACTGCATGTTTCAGATAGAGGTGTACAGAGAAAACATGCTGTCCTACCTGTGTGTTTCCTCCCAGGTAGGTGATACTCTGTATGGCCTGGATGAGATCTGCTCCACCCTGATGTCTCCCCAGAGAAATCTCCAGACGAGGTGTGTCACTGTACTGGATCACAGCCACCTACAGCAGGACAAAATGTAAGAACAGGTAAATGCTCTTCGGTTTAAAAAATTGCAGCTAGTTGTGATTTGAAATGGAAATTACAATCTCACTTGGAAGGTAAACTGAGAAAAAGTTGTGCACAACATGCACTGAAATTCATGCTCAGCAGTATAACACAGTTTAGAGTACCTGTGTGTAGGTGGAACTGATGTCAAACTGGCTTGTGATGTTGATTAGCCACTGCTTGGCCGTGTCAAAGTCAGAGAACCCAACACTCCATGAGCCATCAACAATATACACCAGGTCATTTACAGCTGTGCTGCAGCCTATACACACGTGGATGCACAAAAAAGACTCACAGTGAACAAAGAGAACTGTCTTAAAAATTAACACTGATACAAATGTATATTTCCTATTACACTACAGACTGCAAAGTATTAAAATGCTGCTGTAATCTCATTTATGTAAATATCATCCCCACCTGCCCGGACGTCAGCCTCCTCTGCAGCCTCCAGCGGGGTCAGGAACAATATCACACTCCATACTGACCAAAGTAACATGGCTTTGTAGGAGAGCTGTCCACCTCTGTCCAGTCAAACCCGACTAAAACAAAAACAAAAACTAATTTAGTTGAAAATAAAAAGCAATCCAAATTTTGTTCCCATGCTCAGTGCGGTGCTGCTGCAGATGTGTTTGCCATTTTTAAACACTTTGATAACTCATGAAGTAGCAGTGCAGGGAGATTTATGCATAAAACATTGACAGTCAGAGGTATGAGTGTGTATTATACTGTATATGTTTAGGTTTATTGTAAAACATTACAGTATAAAAAGAAAAGCCCCATTCATTACCTGGGGATGGTAATATTACACACTTTTTGTTCTTCAGGCAGTCTGGACTGTATCATGACTGGTTATTGCCAGATTGCCTGTTGATTCCTGCTTTTCTCCAGTCAGCATCAAGCTAACATTTCCCTATAACTAACACTTGGTCACATTCAACAGAAATTTGCTCTGGATATTCATTATAAGCAAATGATGCTTCTTAATGTTCTTGACCTTTTGCTGAGTAACACCATCATCAGCATATTCATGTGTGCAGTTTCCACAGCAGGAGCCTTTCTACTTTTCAAGCAAAGGAACAAGAGACTCAATTCTAATTATATATGATAAAATACTTCTCCTTATTTCCTCTTCTTATGTCCTCATAGTTACTGTGGGGGCCAAACTTTCCTGTGACCCAAGAACTCGTGGGGAGGAAATTGCAGTGCAGAGCATTGCTGATTAGTCAAACACAACCCTCGCAGCTGCTACAAATTGTGTAGAGCATTATGCATTAACATAATAAGCAAGCAGTGCTTATAAATTAAAAACGAAGATGTACGTAGTTGTTTGACTTCCTGTTGTTGGGTCTTTGTGTGTGAAAATTGAATCTCTAAAAAGGACTTTTTTGTTCAAATAGTTACTGAATTTTTGGTTAAGTTTCTGTTGCCCTTTGTTTCTGGAGTTTAACTTTTAAAGCACATTTAAAAAGTAAGCTGAGAAATATAGTTTCACTGCCTCTATCCAAACCATGCAGCTTAAACAGTCATGTCAATGTATAGTTAAGACAGTGCAGTTCTACATAAGCGCAACAAGGTGAGAACTACAACAACCATGGGTCAGCATAAACATTAGTTTCTACTGGTGTTAAGTTAGTCTTTAACTTTTGTTACAGTTTTGTTGTCTACTTAAATCCTACTTACAGTATGTACAGTAGTCTAATCTAATCTAATGTTATCCAAACAAACAATTTGAGAATGAGATTTGACTGAACCTCATCTCTCTGTCTTCCTCTCCACTGTTCCCTCCGTTCTTCTTTCCCCATCCTCATTCCTGTAAAACGCTTTTGTGAGTTTTCATGTTGTGCCATGCAACATATGGTCTAGTAGTGTGTTTTCTGTGAAGCTCTCCCCTTCGCAGCGCAAACATGGTTCCACCAACCACAAGGCTGGGCCGGAGAAAATAACAACGTGAGCACTATGCCGGGATGGGAAAACAGAAATATAAACATGGCAGAGAGGGCTGCAGTGTGCTGGCACAGGCTTTAAAGACAGGGGAGGATCAGTGAGCTGAAGAGAGCACAGCTACCACAACCTTTCTTTTACAAAGCTAGCTCGCTATTATGGAATCATATTCTAACAATGTACTTCCACTTGTGACCCTAATGTTTTTTCACCTCAAAACAATTATTTAACGGTACGAAATGCCAAAAGTTAATTAAAATTAATAAATTAAACTGGAAAAACATCATATGTTCAGTACAGCTTCCTGCTTATATAAAGTACATCAAAAAAAGATCCGATATCGCTACATTTGAGGAATTAATCTACAAACAACTGAATAAGGACATTGCATGTCTCAGTGCGCAGTCAACCCACACATGTGCACCCCATATGGATTAAATGTGGGCGACATGGGTAACAGGTGGTCCCACAAGGGCTAAATGTGGAAAAGACCCATATGTGCTCAGTAACATGGGCCCATGTGGGCTGACTTGTATGGGTATCTGCTGGGTACATGTGGGGAAAGTAAAATCTTTCAATATGGTCCCTTTTTATACTGGTTGCTTTAAAGTGGAAACACAGTGAACTGGAAACTTTATTTAATCACTGTTAAATTTATTCAGGTTGATAATTTAGTCCAGTTCCACCAAGCCACATGACAAAAGACAAAACAGAGATTCTTTTAGGACGTCCCACGTCTTTAAGGCATGCCAAAGCCTTGGGTGTGCTTTTGGTGTGATTTAACTTCCAGAAGTACATATCTAATATCTCCACGGCTGCCTTTTATTATCTCAGCAATATATCCAAAGTTAGATGCTTCCTGTCTCAGCTGGATTCTGAAAAGCCGGTTCATGCATTCATTTCATAGTAGACTGGATTACCTTAATGCACTGTTTTTGCTGGACTGACAAAGCAGGTGTTAAATAACTTCCAGCTCACTCAGAATGCTGCAGTGTTAACAAAAACCAAAAGGTTTGAAGATCACATCACTCCTGTATTAACTTCTCTTCACTGGCTGGACCCTCTGCAGTAGCTAACAGCTTGAAGCAATGGAGTGTGATTATTGAATTGACTGGCCTTTAACTTGCCCTTTAAATTTATCCAAAACTTTCTACAAACCCATTTGTCAATGTCTTCTGCTGTTACCTTCTAGTTTGGCTGATACAGCCGTTAATGTGTATTTCCTTTATTGTTGTTGTCTTGAATTGCTCTCTCTTCCTCTGTTTTACCTTTTTTTCTCTCTCTCTCTTTCTTGTTATAGACCCTGGGTTCACCCAAACAGGTGTTTTCAATGATCATACCTGAGGACTGTGTGGATGTGTGCCGATCAGACTGACATCTTTCTGATCGTCCCAGTCATTTTGTTGAACTGTTAGGGTGATAGACCTACACCTTTAGTTTGGCCACCCTAACTGAACAACCTTGAATGGTTTTAAACCTCTTCTTGTGTTGTCCGATATTCACAAATTGGCCCTGACAAAGTACTAATTCTAACAGAGAAATGCTATTTAATCCACAAATAGGCTGCTGAACTAACATTAGAAATGCTGTCACGTTTAAGGTAGACTCAATGTGAAGCTTTGGCTTAGCCAGGGTAAACAAAATAATATAGCACACCAAATACATATAGTTTGCTTTTTAACCTAAAAGTATATAACTGTGAAAATTACATATAAGAAATAAACATTTCAATAGACCTTACTTTCAGCAGACATTTCAAAACGACAAACAACAACTAATAACATCTTCGATGGCTTCAAGGTTCGAGGTAGAGCTTATTGTCAGTACTACAGTGTGCACAACATTTATTGCCAAAACCTGGCACTGTGTACGCTGGATCACTGCCATGGTTTAACAGCATGCCTACATGGACCAGAGCTATCATTATTATTAGTAGTAGACTAACACCTGTGCTTTTCTTGCTACAGCACATCAAAATGTCTGTGCTACGAAATGCTGTGAAAAAGGTGTATTGGAATCTCATAGAGGTGGCAGGTCACTGAAAACAACTGAAGTCACACACACACACACACAGAAATTCACAATGCAAAGAAAGGTTGCACCTCCTCCCATTCATTTTAGGTTGTTGGAAAAAAGATCCATTTCATCAGTTTAGACCTGCTGTTGCTTAAGATTTGTATAATAAAATATGCTGTCCTAAGAAAAACATTTGTGTTAGTCATTGGATAAATCCCTAACTATGAGCTGCATTTATCTTTAAAGGGCAAGAACTCAATGTACTCTGTGAACAAAACCCCATCAGGAGAAGGATAGACAGCTCAACAAAGTGTCACTTTGACAAGGGAAACTGCTGTTCACTTCCTGTTTCTTCCCAACATTCAGCTTTGGTTTCTTTTAACCATGACCACGATGTTTCCCTAAACCTAACCGGGTAGTTTCTGTGCATTGAGCTCACCAAACATTAACCTGAGTGGTGACAGATCAGGAAACATTGATGTGATTGTGATTTGTAAAGGTTTTGGAAACGCTGTCCCTGCTGTCCTGACGGATCAGATAAACAGCTGTTTTCAAAGGAAATGATGTGTTTAATTCTTTAGAGAACAAAAGAGAACAAGCACAGCTCTAAGGGTCCTCTTTAGTTTACAGTAGCTCTATTCATGGAGGAGACCAGAGCTTCGATAACGATACGACAAAATCTATGTGTCCAGTGTTCAGCTTCACAACAGCTCCAACAGCTGCAGCTAAGCCTGTGCAGCATTGACAGGATGCAAGAGACCATGCAAAAGACATGTTTTGTAATAAACACTTTGATTATCAAATGGTCAAAATCAGAAGAAAAAGGTGTTTGTTTTAGGACAAATCATATCAGAGGATAAAACACAGAAGAACATGAGGATTTTCAAAACAAGACGGACTGGGAGTTCTGGTCTGGCTGAGGCCACAGTGAATAACCCAGAGACAGCATGCCACGGGAGGATGGTTTATGTGTTTCACTATTTCTAAAATTGTCTCTACTAGGATCCTCAAATAAACTGCACAGACATTTCATTTTTTTCTATCTATACATCCTTTCCCTACTGCCTCATTCTTTCATTTTAAAGCACATCGGTCATTACAGACAGAGTGTGGATAGGTGGGTTCTGAACCTGAATTCCTCCAAACCTCACTCTACATTTGGCAAACTGGAAGTGCTGTATACCGACCACATCAACCGCCTCCACTGGCCTCAGCATCACAGAACATTCCTTGTGCACAGATGTTGGGATTGCTCAGCGCAGTTACTTGGTTTGTGAAACAAATAACATCCCTAACGTGCTCATGTCTGCTGCATTTCTGACTGATGGCTGAGAATAATATTTGGTCACTGCAATAAATGATGAGATGTAGGGTTTAGATATTAGTTTTTCAGTGTGGTTAGGTACTGGAGTTAATTTTAATGAAATACCTTCTCCTTTTAAAGAAATGGTTCTCACATGTTTTCCCATCAATGACACCTACCATTTGATAAGATTTTGTCCCAGGGTCCCCCAACTGATAAGATCTTTGCTTTTAGATGTTTTATTACAGAGAGTGTTTGAAACCTATGACCAAAAATAGTCCTACATTCTGTCATTGTGTTACTTATGGATAGAATAATAGTGCAAATAAATTATTCCACCTTTTGCTGGGGAACCCCAGGAACCCCCAGAAGGGGTTTTCCAGACCCCCCTTTGAGAACCACTGTTTTAAAGGACCAGTGCTTTTGCACATTGAGGCCTGTTTACCGTCATTTACATATACTCTACAAAACTACTGCCCACTTTCTAAAGCATGTTTTGTATTTTCTTTGGATTCTGAATGTGATATTACAACTTTCAAGTCATTACTTTTCATTCATGACACGATGGTATGAAAATCTATTTGCAGTGGCTTCACACTGGTAAAAATCTTGCCGAGGTAACAAATGGGGCAAACAAATACGCAGATGTGGTTCTTAAATTTAAGTATTAAAGCGTGGTATTAGCGACTGATCATACCAGACCAAGAAAGGCTGTAGCTGAACTGAGGAATGTGTGTATTATTGCTTATGAATTGTACTTGTACTATTTCTTCTTTCAACTATAGTCTTGCTTTAAGTTAAGCAATGGCATGAATAACTCAAAGCAAAAATAACTACAGTAACCATAGTATCTTTGCTGTCATGTAAAGCCTGTAGATGACAGATAATTGGTGACTACTTCTGAAGACTATACTTTTCTGACAAATGATCTTTATAGGACAAAACTATACTGGTGTTTTTTTCCTCAACTATCTTGAAAACTATCCCACACACCTTCTCCATCATTTCCAGTTCATTCTGTAGTCGTACATACAGTAATTAGAATGGAAGACAAAGTTATTTCAGGCTGCAGACTCAACTAACAGCATAACTCTGAAATGCCAAGAGACACACAGAGAAAGAGGCTGGTGCCTTTGCGCTAAAGCAGAGGACCTCGCTGACCCATAATCACAGAGGTTGATGTATGCAGTTATACTGTATATTTAGCTTCGTCTTCTCATTGTCCTGATGGCTGGTCACTTGTGGCCAAACCAAACCCATGCCATGGTAGCATCAACTTTGGAGAACACTACTAAAAAACAGTGATGATGCATGCTTAGATACCGTATATACAACCTACAACCTGAAACTACAACCACCAGACTAACAAACAACCACCAACACGAAGAGAACATTCGCTTAAAAAATGTTCTAACATTGTCTCCATTTATCTAACATCACTTTGCTACTGATTTGTATAATATATACGGAACAAAATATGATCTCAGTCTGAAAAGACACATCAAACACTGAGTGCAGTAGAGGCCTACCCTCCACATGACAACACGTGCCGTAAAGATGATGACAGGGTCTTACCTTTCTCTTTCAGCTGCAAGAAGCCAGTGGTGGCTGCCACTTTGCTTGGAGAGAAAGTGAAGAGAGTGAAGTCCTGCCTTGGCGGTGACAGTCCTCCCTCTGGTTGGCAGAGGGAGTGGTGGGAGTGTCAGGGCAGCCTTTTACAAATCATGGTTATAGCTTCACCACAGAATATGACACTACAGAGACTGATGTAGATCCAGCGTGGATTTACACACACAAACACTCATATGGGATGTGTGGACTGACCACAGTGTGAACTTGCATTAGTGTTTGGGTGTATTTATGTACTGTATATTAAATCACTGCTAAAATCTGCCATTCATTCAGTATTAAACATGAAATGAAAACACACAGACAACAGTTTGATAGGATTTTCAATCACTCAGCAACAGGCGAGGTTAGAGTACTAGGATTACGACTTAAGGGTTGTCAACTTTTACTTCTAATGAATCCAGTTCAACCGATCCAATAACATGCTCTTATTTTGAAATTAGGGCCTCTTGTGAAAAGTTGTAACCACGATCTGTAGTCATACCATAAACCATAGCAGCGCTGTGTTCAGCACGTTCTTACTGCAGCTATACAGGAGTTTCATTAAACTGCAGCTCTGTGAGATGCAAGAGATGAAACAGCAGGTGTAATGAAGGGATGATTTAGCCGTTGCTGACTCACAGGTGATTAAAATTTACTGTATTACTATTTCTTTTACTTTAACATTTTATTGTGAAAATACAAAGCAGGAGATTTTTCAATTACAGCCTGATCTTTCAGGTGAATTGTAATGAATTTTTGGTCAATGCCACACTGTCCTGTTCAAGTATATTTAATACTAGGGCACCAAATTAGGATTAATAAAGAGCTGTGAATGGTCTCCAAAAAACACAGTTTTCCTTTGTTTGTTTGCTAAAACAGCATGTGTAGAGTTGAACTGCATTTTATTAATGCATGTTTCAAGTTTCTATCATGTAAAGTAAAGTAATCTAAGTAGAAGTTTACCCACACTGCCAGAGGTTTTACACACAAAAGACAAAGTTTAAGGTATCTTGTGTGTCTTTTGTCTTTTCTGCACATTTTGGCTTTGAGTGAACTTTAATTCCTCTATGACACCAGTGTTTTCTTCCGGGTTGGAAGTGAACATGTTATTTTGATGTGTAGTCTTGCTAGATTCAAAGGGCCTTCTTTGGTTATTGTTCCTTCAAGGATCAATTCTGTGACAAGAGGGAAACTATAGAATATCAGCTTTATCCTTTAAATAATCCTCTCACAAAATGGCTCATGGTTTGTAACAGGCTTGTGTCAACACCACATAAACAAAGGATGGAGATAAACAAAAACCAACACTCTCTTAATAACTATTGTGTAGCAGCTGTAAGTGACTGAACATGTTGTACTGGGATTCTCCAACTGTGAATATGTGAAAACGTGTGACTATGAAGCAATGTGTTTCTGGGCAAGAGCATAAAACTAAAACAACCTGCTTGTATAACAACGCTTTAAAAGACATGTTACATTGATATGGCATCTTGGCACACTGAGACCCTGCAGCTGCTGTTCATTCAAGGACAAGGAACTCTGAACTGTGTTGCCCCCTGTTGGAGCTGCACAGTGAGGTTGTTCTCAGAGACCCTTTTGATCAGGGTTGCTACTCCCTCAGTGCAAGTTAAAAGCTTTGCTGTTGCCAGAGCTTTCTGAGCACAGGAAGTAAACAACTGACAGAAAAAAACAAAAAAAAACAGGAAAAACATAGCACTAGAAAAATTAATATGTGCCTTTACATGTTCTCCAACCAGACCACAAGAGGCTGGACAACACAGAGGACTATGACAAGCTCCAAGTCTCTGTTTACTGCAGAGGAGGGAAGCATCAATACAATTCAGTCTATGATGCATGACACTTTTGTTTTCCCCTTTACATGCATCTGAAATACTTTCACTGTTCTACTGAATACACTTGATGTATGTATCTATTTTAAGAGAGCAGGGAAGGGAGGAACTTCTGGGATTAAATTGGGTCAACATATTAAATACTAAAAATAAATAAATGTCACTGAAGGCCAAAAGGTGAGTCTGAAAAGTCTCAAGAATACCGGACTATACTTTATGAAAACAGGAAACAGAATGTGGTGATTATGAAAAACACTGAAAATAGAAACACTGGAAGGAAAGGTTAAAACGTATAGTGTTTAAAGGTCCGCCTCCAGTACATCTCTTTTATCAACTGCTATTGGGAGTTACAGCTTTAGACAGAATCATTAAAATGCTGTTGTGTTTGAAATTGACTATTTCACACAGGATAAATTCACTGGGATTGTCTCTGGTTGTCTTGTTCTGTCTCCAAATATCTGACATCCTGACCTCATGCTTCTTGGCGAACGGAAGGAAATCCAGTCAGTGAAAATGGAGGCAGTTTTTTTTTGGCTGTTCAGATCAGTCCAGACACTTGAGAAGCTGCTTTTATTGACTGACACATCCTCAAACTCAGAGGAAGTCTGTAAGGCCTTCATATGTACCCAGTTTCTTTTATTTGTAATTGTAACTTCTTTTCTCTAGAGGGCAGTATTGCCTCAATGACAGTCAGTGAAACACCATCACCATTTACTTAAATCATGTCAGTCTCATCATAGATGTATGAATCTCAGCCATTATCTTCCTCAAAACCCAGGTGCTATATAAGAGGTGGAAAGAAACTAAATACATTTACTGAAGTACTGCACTCAAGTACTGGTTTGAGGTACTTTACTTGCGAGAAATATTGTGTTGTTTTACTCCACTACATTTATCTGATAACTATTTGCAGATTCGGGTTAACAGTTGTATAATTGTAGGTTAAGATAAGACTTAGTTGATCCCCAGGGGGAATTCACAAGTTAGTAAGTAAAATGAACCCCAGCTTTACAAATTGCAGCAGTGATGTACACATAATGCATTAATGATTACAATCCAGTGATATAATATACATTATTCTGAAATGGGCCATTCTTTTCTGTTACTTCTGGCACTTTAAATATATTTTGGGGCTAACACTTATACTTTTTAAGTAAAAATTTAAATGCCTGACTTTTACTGATTATTTGCATATTTGTAAGGGAATTTGCACCACTAAAGTACAGTATAACTTTGGCAGGTCCTCCATTAATAACTCACTTGTAGAGGGGCCATGTGTGTGTCAAGATCTAATTTTAAGACCTTTATTGTGCTCATTTTAGTGCTTATCAAGAAATGAAGTTGTGTTTAATAAAATTACCCACTGCTACCTGACACCTGGGGCCATGCCAATGTTATTTCATCATACTCTCTGGATGCGTCATAGCATAACAAAGTTGCCATGTGTAACCTGCTGTGTATACTGTACGTTTACAATGCACAGAGCGCTGTACATAGGAGTATTTTAGATGGATAATAATAAGTAGCCTAATGACATTTACATAAAAAAAAAAAACAGTAAAAAAGTAGATGTACATTCACTACTGGGAGAATAACATATTCACGACAGAAATGTGCTGACTCCAAGCCTGTGATAAGATATTTTTGATATGATGACTGAACAGGTAAAAAAATATATAAAAATACTAGCCTACATTATAATCAGTTTTATAAAGCCTGGTGAAGGTTACAGAAAGTCCACCAACAGTCGCAGGGTGGCAGCAGAGCGCTTATTGTGCATTGCTACTCCGCCGGAAATGGGCAGCAGAAGAAGAGCGAACCGTTGGAAAAAAATTCTACAGTACTATCGCCGCGTCAGATGATTAGCTAATAGTAAAAACACTGTCAAACGACGGATAGTTCGCCTCTGTTTTCAGCATTACGATACGGTGTAAGTTGTCAATAATGTATATTGGTCCGTTATTCACACTTTGAAGCCTCTCTCGCAGCGCTGATAATGCTGGAAATGAAACTGCCGATGAAAACGGGCGAGGAAGGAGGCGACGAAACGGCCGAGGACGATTCATTGGATCAGTCGGAGCACCAACGTATTCCCAGGGCTGTATCGCCCTCCTCGGTGTCCGACAGGCTGGAGGAGTCGCTGAGACCTCATTTGTATCCATCCCAGTTGGACAAGGAGACTGTCTTTGAGTGGTTCGGCCTCCATCTAAACCCCGCTAAGCGGATCGAGTTCATGTGCGGGCTCCTACATATGTGCCAACCCCTGGAGCTCCGCTTTTTGGGATCTTATTTGGAAGACCTCGCAAGGAAAGATTACCATGTTTTACGGGACTTTGAGTTTCGGGCAAATAGTCCGAGCGATTTGGGAGTTTTAACTGACGTGATTGACCCGGTGGTTAGGTCCAAACTCCTAGTCTGCCTGTCCCTCCTCGGGTCTGACAGCAGGGAATGTGCTGGAATACTCTTTCGGATACTGAGCCATGTAGACCCGGCCTTGTTCTACAAAAATTATGATTACTCCCTTCTTCCATTCAGGGGTCCTCACCATCACCCGTTCCGTCCGCCGTGTCAGGACGGGAACGTGTACGGGCGGACAGAGCAGACCTGCGGCTTGTCCACTTACGAAACAGCGGCAGGACCTCTGGAACAGTTGGCGTTGCTTTTTACCATGGCCTCTCTACACCCAGCTTTCCATTTCCACCAACGGGAGACGGTCCGAGGGCAGCTTGACAAAATAGAGCTTGCTGTAGAGGAGAGACGTCAAAATCAGCTTAGAATAAACGCCCAGACGACGGTAACTTAATGACTAATAAACCAACATTATACTATTAAACGCTAAGCTAGGTCGACATTTGCTTAACTTCAACTTTTGTTCTTTAGAAGAGAGTTTAAGCATGTTGTATAGGTGGTTATAAGTAAAATGATACGTAAGCATACATGTATAGCTAATTAGATAATAATATTTAACGTTACATGAGGCTGCATATTACAGCATGCTGAGTACTGTGGCAGGAAAGGTCCTTTTCTTAGCATCAGCTGTCGTCCATGCTAACAGAGTTAGCTAACGTATATAAGCTAGCCGGTTAACCTGCCAGCAGCTAAGTGGTTCCAACTAGTGACACCAGCCATGTTAAAATGGTTAACATATTGCTAGGGCTACGTTGCTTTTGTCCCATTATGTTGCTTTCCATTTGTTTGGGCTGTGTATCTACATCCTACTAGATACCGTTATCTTTCTATATGACCTGTAGAGTGAAAGTCATTAACAACTGGCTGCTAGCCGGTGCCCCTGTTAAAGCTTTATCCAGACGAAATGCCAAGCGCTGTTCTGATGATATTGTCTAATTATCCAGCAGCCTGCTACTCCAGATTGCCTATCCCAGCTGGTCTGTGCTATAACTGTGCAGCAGCAGGTGTTTGACAAAGTGCTCTTTAACTTGTAGCTGTTTAAGTATTGAGTAGGGAAATTTTTACTCCAGTCGGACAGCTGATTTTTTACCGATTTTCTTCTCTTTTGCGGTAGAAATTTTGTCAGGTAAATTATCTATTGAGGAACTTGGTAAATTGAAGTTAAAATTTGCACCTGTTACTTTTCAAATTCTTTTAAATGCAATGGTAAAATGTAACTCCCAAGGTTATCTGAGATTGAGCTGTTGCCTGCTTTTTACACAGCTGTTTCTCATTTCATCCCTTAATTTGTAGTGTACCATTAGAGCTTTCAATGAAGTAAAAAAAAATAATCAGACAACATAATGAAAGACATGCCTGTGCCCTGGAGCATATGTGTGACTTATATAACAGGGGAAGTCATGCCTTTGATATTTGGATGTCAGATATTTTTCCCCACCTTGCAGTTCAACTGCCTGGTTTAATTCAGTTTGATTTTATTTATATAACACCTAATCATAACATACATTATTTCATGGCACTTTACAGAGTAAGGTCAAGACCTTACAATATTATACAGAAAACCCAGCAGTTATTGTTGTATTGAAGCACTGTCAGACTGGTTTTTACAATGGTAATAATGAAATTGATACTTATGGGTTTATTAATGTTATTAATAATGACAGCAGCAAATATAGAAACATGGTAAGAATTTTCTGTTGATCGAAACATTGTTTCAGCATTGAAAATGAACAGTTGTGAAAAATTAAGTACAACCCATGGGAATTGTTGATTTTTTTTTTCATCATATTTGAACAAGCAAACATTTGATCCTCTTTGAAATGGTGCCAATTAATACAGGTGATCTACTCAAATAAATGACACATTTAGTTGAATATTTCACTATATTTTGTAGTCATTTTCATAATCCAAAAAAGGGATCAGTCACATGGAAAGTCACACCTTTTAGATCCATAAAGGAGGAGTCAGATGTAGCAGATTAGGTACCAGTGATTTCAAAAAGATCTTCAAATTATTTGAAAGAAATCAATCCATTATAAGTAAAATTATTGACAAGTGGTGACATTTTCAAGAGTAGACCATTTGATGCAAAGAGAAGTCACACCAAACCCCAAAATTTCATCACCAGATCTGCTGGTAACTCTTGCAGCTGTTGGTGTCAAAGTGCATGCGTCTACAATCAGAGGGAGATTGCATAAATTTGACCAGCAAGGGAGCCATGTCAGGAAAAAGCCTCTGTTGTCTAAAAAGAACATCAGAGCAAGACTAGTTTGCCAGTGAACATATAGACATAAGCCCAGCCTTTAGGATTAATGTGCCCTGGACAGATGGATAAAAGATGGAGTTGCTTGGCCACAGTAACAGTAGACATGTTTGGTGCAGACCAAAGACATCTTTTCAGGAGAAGAACCTCAGCTGTGAAACATGGTGGCGAAAATGTTACGGTTTAGGGTTGCTTCGCTGCTTCAGGGACTGGGCAGCTTTGATTCATCTATGAGTTCTGCATTATTTCAAAGAGTACGTAAAGATAATGGTAGGCCACTTGTCTGAAAGCTTAACCACAAGGGGACCTTTCAACAGGACAAAGATCAAGCACACTAGCAAATCCACCAAGGAATGGCTCAAAGAGAATAAATGGAGGGTTATAGAATTGCCTAGTGAAAGCCCAGATTTGAATCCCATTGAAATGTTGTGGGAGGATTTGAAACGGGCAGTGCATGCAAAAAAACATCTTCCAACATAAGGAATTTTGCATGGAAGAGTGGTCAAAAATTTCAGCAAGTCAATGTCAGACTGGTTGACAATTATCCAAAACGCCTACAAGAAGTTATTTCAGCTAAAGGGGGCAATACCAGCCTCTGTGGCCAAGGGTGTACTTACTCTTTCCACAGAGGAATATTACATCTATTGATATTTTTGTTTAATAAATTATTGAAAAAGCTCACTTTCATTTTGGCTTTGTTTAAATAAACCTCCTCTATCTTTAGGCACTGTATCAAAGAGGATCAAATGTTTGCTTGTTCAAGTATGTTGAAAAAGTCAACTATAAATGTACACTGTATACATATTAATGGAAAATCACTTCCCTAATCTGAAGTCATGTTAGGAATGCAAATGTAGCTGACCCTCGAGTGTCAAGAGTTTCCCATCAGTACATGAGCAACCCAGTTTACATTAGGCATACGCTCATCAGTTGAGCAATGAGTGGAAATGAATTATCAGTATCTATTATAAATAAGTCTATCGGTAGTCTCGTAGAAAACGTTATTGTAAAACAGGCGATAATTAAAAAGTTAAACGTCACTTAAACTGTTGCTCCTGCCTGATAAATCATCGCTGGTAGTTGACTACTAAAGGTAAACCCCACATCCGATGTTTAGCATTGCATAAGTAGCAGTAGAAATGTGAGCTACATTTACCTTTTTCGTTTAATACAATTCAAAGCGGAATTCCATTCCATTTTACCCACCATGTTTTCAGGTTAGGTTTACCACTTCATATGTTAAAAAACAAGACCCGCAGGTGGAGCTGCATGAAAATGTGTCAAATGATGAAGACGTGATGAAAATGAAAAATTTCTGGGTTTGTGGAGTTAGAAAGAAGTGAGCATACCAGACATCTTCAGCCTGCTCCTCATCACTGCTTGAGACTAGCATAACACACCACAGTCTATCTATGATACAGGAGACCAGTGCTAAACCAGAGCAGTTCTCTTGTAATACAGTGAGTGTACCTTTAAACAACACTGAGGGGTTGTCTCTGTTCTAGATGAATCCGTGGGGTTGACATCATTGTGAGTCAGGGCCTGGCCTGGTGAAGATGCACAGCTCTTAATAAAATCACACTTGCCATTTTTAGAGAGATGTTCTGTGTCTGGACTGTGGCACTGTCAAATCTGGTAAAAGACAGACTGTGAATGAGAGGGAGGTCGTGGCATTTCTTTGTGCTTACATAAGGTCTGCTCAGTCCCTTTGGATTGTCAGACAGTTATGCTTTAGTTGCCTTTTTGAAATCCCGCAGGCTGTGTTTACATGAATGGTGTAGCTTGACTGTTATCGTTTTTGCTGTTCCATTTCCTTTGGTATTTGTGTTGTACACACATGGTATATTTGCTGTTGACTTTGAACTGGAGATTAGTGGGTTTTCTTTAGGCTTTTCAATCCTAGTCCCTGTATATACCAGACTACACGATTAGCTACGTGATTAGCTAACTATGAAAACTGTAGTTTCATATTTATATGAAATTATAAATTACTAAGACATCTTGATCTTATGACATATTATAGTTGTGCTATAACTAAACATGAAACGTTGAAGGAACCAGTATGTGGCTGTAACTAACTTCATGTTTTTTTGCTTTCTAGGAGCTAACAGGTCAGAAGGGGGATTACCTGCCTCCCCCAGCGCTCGGTTTGGGAGAGTGTACAGCTTCTCATCCTCCCTGCCAGAGCCGACGCTCCAGCCGCTGGGCAGCACAGAGAGAAGGTAAATGGAAACATCGTGTATACTGTACATAATGATTGTTATTAATGTGATGCTGGTGCAACAGGGCAGCATTTTGATTAGTGGATCCAGTTTGTTCAGCCTCCTTGATTTACTCTGTCAGCAAGGACAGTGCAAGGGACAAATATCTGTCAGAATAATACATTTCTTCCAGAAAGCAAGGACATTAGTTACTATAGCTAGAATTGTTTTTTGTAAATTTAATTTTTATTTTCCTTTTTTCTGTCATTTGCTTGGCCTTGTAATTTTTTTAAATGCTTTTTATGTTGGTAGTTTTGTACAATGACCTCACATTTTTCTGTATTTCCTTTTTGAATAGTACATGGTGTTGACACATACAAGTTCATAGTAAGCGGTATAATAACCCAGATAATTGTATGGGATTAAGTATTTATATAGGCTTTCTGTAGATGTGTTTGTCAAGTCAATATTTGCCTCGTCTCCAGCAGCTGTGTTACTAAACCTGTCACAGAGTCATAATAGTTCATTTCTGGTCTCTTTTGCTGCAGCGGTGCATATAGAAGGAATTGTGCTCAGGGGCATCTCCCGGACCAGAAAAGACAAGGAATACAACTTTGAGGTACGTAACAACACACACACACACACACACACACACACACACACACACACACACACACACTGCTGTGCTAATATGTGTGGTTTAGGTGTGATTTGGTATGTTTATATATGTAATCTCAAGTACAGTGAGACTGTTTACACATTCATTGTGGTTATGTGTGGTGTTTCCTGTAGCGTAGCTGCGGGACACCACACATGCACACACATACGCGCACACTTTCCGCTCTGTGGCTAACACCTTCCTGCATTGTGCTTTCAGCTTTGGTAGGTAGCCAGTTCACTGCATTCGAAAAATAAAACAAACAGTTAGCTTGATAGTGGAGTGTAACAATAACAGCTTAGTGAAAAACCTTGAAGTATTAAAGATAATGAAATTTTATAGAATAAACTTTCAAACAACCTATCTCAGGGCCACATCAGTGGCTGCCTTTCTATAGGGCAGAGACGCAGGCAGAAAGTGATCATACCACATGGTCTCTTTCAGTCCATAAACCACGTTCAACCCCACACTGCTCAAAAATATAAAAACATACAAGCAGATGAATAGGGTGCAAGTACTACACACTGTCCTGCTACTGCTGATGCCCTATTTAAAAAATGTAAAAAATATTTCATATTAGACAACAGCTCCTGCTGCTGAATCACTATCAGGTCAGAAAACATCATGGACTGAACTATTCACTGTCCACAGCCTTCATATGCTAGTTTGTACGTGAGGTGTCGCTCTGGCATCACTTTCTCCCGTTGGTGTATTGTCCTGGTTATGCCAATGTCAGCTTGGGGATAAGGCCTTTTTTAAAATCTCCAACATGATTTTTGAATCGGTTGAGCAGGATTTTAACAAGGTGGTTGCCCTGTATGTTGTAGCAGCCAAATTAAACTTGACCATGCAGGAAAAGAGCAGGTTCTGCATGTGTGCATATTATTACAGGCATCATTTTGAGTGTGTGGGTTGGCTGTTGTAGGAAAATCTGGGGATTTTTTTCTTTATTTCCTTTATTCCTTCTTTTGCCCCAAATGGCTAATTCCACAGTGAGTGAGTATTCAGTGCTGCATTACAGAAAGAAAAATTCAGTAAGACAGATGGAGAGGAGACACTAACAGTCCTGTTGCGAGCTTTGATAGTCAAGCCAACAGCACTCACAACAGTGATCCACTCTCACTCTCCATCTGTTTATACTGGACACAAATCACTGATGCACACTCACACAGACTCAACACCCACATATTCTCACATGTTCGTACTGCACCCATGGGCTAAATAGATGTGTCGTTTTTATCATGTTGCATAATTAACATACCTTATCTATAGATACGAATATTGTTCAATACCGGGAAGGGCTCCTCCAAAGTCTCTTTTGGAAAAAAAAGGTTGACTGTTAAAAAAAAAAAAAAAAAAAGGCTGTAAAAATCACTTTTCCTTCATGTCTGTGTGTTACCAAGTTGGGATTTCCTCTATAGTTTCCATCTAGTTATTTATTTTAAAAGTATTATGCAGTTTTACTGCGAACACTGATTATCAGTATGAGCCAACAGACAGTTTCCCATATAACTGAGCCCCACAGTATTTAATCTATAGTCTGCCTATTACAATACTTAACTGAATTCCAAGCCCAACTTCATTAAAGCGAACTGAAGTACTTGGCCCAATAAAACCAATCAAGTTGAGCCTCATTTGCCACAAGATAATGTAGCTAGCTGGTATTAAGACAGTAAGTCATCCCCTTAGTTGTTGCATGATAAGTCATAGCTTGCTATTTTTGTGGGTGATACAACACTGAATAAGATGCTCTGCAATAGCATGACTGTCTGACTATTCACACAGTTGATTTTAATACTTCTACTGCAGACATAAAATTCAAATACAGTACTGTTTGAAGTGTTAGCTGCTAAAGGCAAAGTGAAGATGCTTTCAAAAATATAATGACATGACAATTACTGTCATACAAAGTTTAATTAACAGAGAAAACTAAATCAAATCAATATTTAAAACAACAGAGATTCTTATCAGGACACTTACTTGGCAGGCAGGTTGTTCCTAGCCTCTTGGAGAACCTGCCTCTGTTCCTCTGTGGACGTAGTCTGACTCAGTGTCTTCTGTCTCTTCCTGAGATCTCAGACTGACTCGATTTTGTTGAGATCAGGGCTCCCTGGGGGCCGAACATAAACTGGCACAGGCAGCTGTGTGGTGGAGGCTGGTCGGACATAGTGTATCAGTCAATAAAAAGACAGTTTGACTGATGCTTATTGATCTGATAATTTATAATTAGGTTTTTGGTCTGGGACACTAAATAAGCATTGATCAAGTCATCTTTAATGAGCCAATTCTGATCAGTGTC
Organism: Seriola lalandi dorsalis; assembly: GCF_002814215.2. Classification (NCBI taxonomy): domain Eukaryota; kingdom Metazoa; phylum Chordata; class Actinopteri; order Carangiformes; family Carangidae; genus Seriola; species Seriola lalandi. The sequence continues at coordinate 53,844 of NW_019524715.1, read as the reverse complement.
CATTCATAAACTGCTTGGCCTTAAGAAGAGCACAGTGGCACTGTTCCTGTCCTTTGTTAATGGATTCCTATAGCTCATACAGTCACTCATGGCCACAAGTAACAAACAAATCTATTTTATTTACAACCTGGTTGTGTGTGTAGAAGTTAGACTTTTTTACGATGTTTGTTTCGTATAAAGAGAAGAATAGAAAGTGTTAAAATATGAACATTTAACACAAGTAGATGTTGTACAGTCTGAACCATTACATAACTGAAGAACATTTGTTCTTCTTAAACCCATTATATGTCATTTTCTGTCGCTAAGGGTCTCTCAATGAAAACAATAACAAAAGACGGAGTTTGGTGACGTGGGAGTTGTTGTCTCCACCACTATTGCCATCATTGCAGTTAGCTTCTCCCGGTTCGGATTCCTTCATTGTTAATCATTCAGGAGGTTTTTATCAGGAGCCGAATTATCCACAGAGGTCTCCTCATCTCCAAAACAAACAGACCTGGTGATTATAACTGTAAAAGACAATGAATAAAATAGTTTCGCTGTTTTGCGGACACAAGATGTCTCAGAGGGGCTGTGAGTCAAGCTGCAGCTGACAGCAACTTGTTTGTCTGACCTAATGATGACTAAAAAGGTTCATGTAAAAATGGGGCTTAAAACTGGATAAAAAGTCATCTTTGAATCTTCTGGCAGACAAACACAACAAAGGGCATATGAGGCCGTTGACAGACGACCAAACAAAATAGACTGTTTCCTTGATTACAATTACAGATTTCTCTTGGTTTGAAAATTGCTAGAAACATTTATGTTAGTACACAACTCAACAAAATATATAACATAGGTTTAGTCATTTTTACACATTTCAATGCGGCCAAGTTAATGTCATATCTACATGATCATAGAGGGGGATGAAAAGGCAACAATACTATTTTTTTTGTGTGTGTCATTATGTTATTTTTGTTGTTCTCCAAAAATAGATCACTTAAATCAACGTTGTGTAATCTTCTCTGTTTGGGTGTGTGCTTCAATATGTGTGTGTTTACTTTTTACTATGACATTATACCATCATTGCTTCTTGACGTCGCTGTTGTTGGTCTCATTGTCGTCCATGTAGTGATGGAGGTTGTCTACTGCTGTGTTTCAGGTGAAGTGGTCAGACTCTTCTTCTAGCAGTGTGACCAAAACCCATCTGGAACTGGAGAACTTCCTTCTCAAGGTATCCGCTTTTGTTTTAACATATTATTGATTAAGTTATGGTTCTTAATCACAGGAAAAATCACAGTTCCTTTCCAGCCACACCACTCTAAAGGCACGGACATACTTTTCACATCCACATCTGCAGACAGCTGCAGGCTTTTCTCTGGTCATGGCATCTGGTTCCATTCATACTACAACTGAGGGTCTGCGTCGGTCCGGTGTTCTACACCTGAGCATTTCCCAATCCGCACTCTATTCGGATTGGTGGCAGTAATGCTCCACAACGATGTTTGCCAACCGGTATAAAAAATCAAGAATTAGAAGAAGAGAACAAGAGGAAGGCAAAAATGAAAATATAATGGGCAAATACTCAATCCCATAATGGATCCAGGCACATAATGTGTTCCAGCAAGTTTCCATGGAACTGTCTGAATAATTCAAAGTTTTAATAAACAGGGATGTATTAATGTAAGTAAAATAATGAATCTTAGTTAAATCAAAGTTCAGTTCCCGGTCCGGTGTCATGTGAGGTGAAACTTGTTGTGATGAGTGTGTCAGCACCATGGACAGTGTCAGAGACCCATATAGCTTTTTTCACGTAAGATCTTTTGTCACAGTCATAAAATTACAGGTGTAAATAGTAAAATGAACAATGGCTGAATTCCATTTAGCTACTTCAGTTTCAGGGTGCTGGTATTGTGCATGCAGACTCACTGTCAGTGAGACAGCTGAAAACTTCAATAGAACTGAGCAACCATTCATGTGTAAATGTTACAAGACCTGTGATTCCTCTGCAATGACAAGTCAAAATATCTACTGTGAAAAAGACAATTTTACTGCCTTATTAAATGATAGAGACTGAACTTTTAATGAAGAATATTTCTGCATATTGTGGAATTATTGCCAAGTAGCAGAGAGTGATGTCAACATTTAAAATGTTCAGGCAGCAAATAACAAGATAAAAGGAGAACACTTACTTGTACAAAAGTAAACACCAGTCAAAAGATTTGTTTCCAGTCTTCACCATTTGAGCTACAGTGTGTAAAACAGTTTAAAAGCTTTATGCACAAACTCCAATGATGTTCAGTCGAGTCTAGAAGACAACTGACACATTCTTCAGCTAAAGCTTCATTCAAGACCACTGAAGCTGAATCCAAAGCTGCACCGCTGCATGTGGTACGACACATTTACACACTTATGACTGTTGTAGCTGTTACCAGGCAGACAATGATAGCTTTAACCTGTTTCTCAGTGAATCTGAGTCTGTTGTTTATCTTCCCTCTTTTCTCTGTGCAGCTTCCTAAGGATCAGTGCACCGAGTCCTTTGAGAAGAGCATCCTGAAACTCCTGAACCAGGGAGACCAGCATGAGAGCAGGGAGGTGGAGAAGAACCTCAGGTACATTACACTGTAGCACAGTAATTTCCCATTACTGATCATAATTACATAATTTGATTACAACCTCATTGTTTCCTTTTGTGAGTCTCAGTTGCCAGTCTTTCTGCTGTGTTGGATATTTTCATGGTTAGATAGAGTTAAAATACATTGAATTTCAGTTCTGGCAGTTACAGAGGGTGGACTTGTCTGGACTCCATGCTGTTGTTTGGTGTTCTCTGGCATTCACACCATGTAACATCACACGAAAACATTACAAACCGCAGCCTTGACCGAGGACAAACCGCTGTCCACACTGTGGTCACTTTCGGGGCTCTTGGGGTCATTTCCTGTATGTAATAAATCTTGAGTACATTCTTATTCCTCACTGTGCCTCAGCTCAGTTAGAAGGCAGCTGACACCCATGCTTTCTGGGCTCAGGAGGCAGTCAGTAGAAACACCCAGAGAAATCCAAATCAGAGCAGTTAACTCCCTACAGGTGTTCAGTAACCACTCATGTGTATGAGCTGTTGTTTGTCACACAACAGAACTTTCTGTAACCGAAGAACGACAGCCTGTGAGTGTTATTAATGCTAATATAACAAAGCAATGCCAAGGAAAACACTGGATGAGAATCAAGAATGAGTTGAGACAACTGTGCCCCTCACCCCCTCTAACACAAGCCAAATTCCCACCCCCCTGCCCCCACTGCAAATTTTCAGCAGTTTGTTTATCTGCTTGTCAACAGATTTTCTACATAAGGGGAAATATCTGTATGTAAGAACCATGACTAAAGATCATTATTTTGAGCCCTAGTCAAAATGTCAAAATTTATTGAATGAGTGCAACATGCATTGAGGTTGATATTAATTTTTTGTCTTACTTCTGGGGAGTAATAATGCTCAAATTTTTGAAACTGCAGTTCCCATAATGCTTTTATGGATGTAACCAGAAAGTATTTTGCCATGGATTCAGGGAGTTAGCTGTGGCTTACAACTTGATTCCTGTTTTTGTTTACAATTTGGCAAATTGGCACTGTTTAAAGTATACCACATTGTCTGTTAGCCTTTCCTGTTTGCACTCTACACATGGACATACAGACAAGTATCAGTGGATAACTTTGATACTGAAGGAAACTTTAAAATGTGAAGATTCTTAGGCAAGTTATAAAGTTATAAAGAGTGTTTTGTTTTCAGTGATTTTGACAGAGTAACGACTCAGAGAAGGAGTGAAATCTTTGGCACAAATTGCAGCAGTTGGATGCTAATGGTTTTGAAGAACCTTCATTTCCTCAGTAAGCGCTGTCTTTCAGCCTCTGCTGCAGCTCCAGCTGCTGACTGTTTCAGTGAATCAAAAGACTAACAAACTTCAACAGATGACTTCCAGTTGTATTCTCCCCTGGGGAGGAACCTCTCACATTGACAAAACCTCTGATCTAGAGATACAGCTTCACTAAGGTTATATGACTATTTCTTTTAAATAAATCCAAATGATGCATGCAGCTTTTTACAGTTGCCTCTATAACACAATGTCAGGCACCAGGGATCTTATATTTTGTGGGTGTGTCATAGTTGGATGGCTGAGAAGAGGTCAGGCTGATTTTCAGAGCCAGTTATGCCCTTCTACTCATTCACAGCTTACACACACACACACACACACACACACACAGTGGTGTCCATGGTGCATGAGTCTATGGGTTTCATTTTGTGTGAAGTGAAACTGGAAAATGAAACTTATCTCCCTGAGCTCCAGCCCATGACTCGGCTGCATCACTTTTATTTGCAAGTCTTTACGGATCTTGGCGTTACTGGTGTCAGGACAAAGCCTTTTGTTTTATTATGTTACCTGCAGTATGTTAGTGTAACTACAATATATTGGTATTAGGAGATAACTCTAAAGATGGTTACAACAGTTTATTTTTTTATTAATGAAGTGCTGATTTGCATGTTCAGGACCAGTGTGTTGATATGGTTTGAAGAGAGCGACACAAAGCCCAGTACTGTGACAGACATGAACAGGTCCATTGTTAATTGTGTTTTAAGTATGAAACAATGGCTTATTATAAAGTAATTTTAAATGGATTCATTTTCTCTTACAGATACTAAAACAAATATATGTAAAAGAAAGTAAAAAATGTAAAAATGTCTTTTCAGGGAGAGGTTCCTGTCTGCTCCACCAGTCTTCAGACAGACCAGAAAAGTCTGCAGCTTCTTCAATTGTGACTCCAGTTACTCTGCTAAACCTTCTTCTTGCAGATGTGAGTATCAGACTAAGAATCACTGTCCATGAAGCTGTGAAGGAATGTGTTTTTCCTTCCCTTATAACATCTGCCCTTTATTCATATATTTTTAGCATATGACATGGTTCCTTTTAAAGTCAGCTTCAGTGATATGATCTCACATGGACACCACACACTTTCAGAATCTACTCTCTGTTCTCTTCTACACTCACTGAATAAATCTACTGTAAAACTGCTGTTTTAATTGTAGTTAAAATAACAAGAATGTTATTGTGGTATTGTGGCATTGTTAAAATCTTACAATAACAGTGTCAGTGTATTTTCTCTGATCTGTTATGTTCTTTAATTACTAATTAGATAGCTCATTATTGAGAAAAATATATTTTCATAGTCAGAACACTCACGGTATTGTTACTAAACCTTTGGCTAGACATGAAACACACGGATGTGGTCTGACTCCAGGTAATTCATACATGATACAGTGGAAAAAAACACCTGGACAGCACAGAGAGCACATAAAAACAGAAAAATGTAGGCATACTCCGTCATGGTTCCATGCATATGGAGGAAAATATGTTTTTATGGTGATGTAGTGGAAAAAATTGTCTTTCTAGTATCAAAGATTTGATAAAGATGAAGCAGTAACCCAGAATGGGTGCCTGCAAGGGGCATAAATCTCCAGCAACAGTTGTCACTGAGATGTGCGACCATAATCCGATTACTGTTGTCAGAAACCAAGTGATTGTTTCTTTATAGGCAACTGCCAGCTGGGAAAGGCCTACCAAGGAGACTGCTCTGACGCCTCCAGTCAGGAGGAAGGTGAGACGAAGTGAAAATCTTTTACAGCCAATTTCCTCTGCGTAGAGTAGTAGTGGCAGGGAGGGAGCGACAAAGAGGACAAAAGAAGCGCACGGGAGCATGTATAATCAGTGAATGAAGCCTGACTGTGTGCACAGACAAAGCAAAGGAACAGCCCAGCAAGTAGAGCTGTAGTCGCAGCTTAAAAGCTAACTGGAGTTTATTTTCGGAGGTCGTTTGGAAAGGCTGAGTGTGTTTCAAATCCTCATATTTCTGGGCTATATTTGCCGGGTCATGTGCTGGACTGAGTTCAGCGCGAGCAGCAGTCCCACAGCCTGGTTCATAGTTTACATCAGAATACATGAATGCTCAGTTAATGCAATGAGATTAATAGAATAGTCATTGCTGATACTGCTAATTAGATAATAAAATTACATTATATTTAGGTTAAAATAAACCTAAATATAACTTGACTTTTTCAAACTAAACAGTGTCATGTCTTAGCTCCCAGCACAGATAAAGGTCAAGTTATGCTTTGTTGCTAAGCTTAGTTTAGCATTAAGACTGAAAGAATGGGGAAGTGCTAGCATTACCCTTTGATAGTAATTAAACCCCCCAACAACAAGTCATTTTAACTGTAAATGTAATCTCCTGTACTAGTCTCTGACTGGCTGCTTTACATGTAAAACACATTGGTGATAAATATCAATACTGTACTGTATTGATAATGTGAACACTTTCCCCCACTGTGCCACTGTCAGAGTAAACGAGCCCCGCAGCAGCTATAACAGTGAACTGATGCTGTGCTGATGGTTACAAACTATTTTATGATATTTGAGTTGCTAGCTTTCCTACTTTACATATTTGTCTCTTTCTTTATGTCTCTTTTAACATAAGAAGTAATAGGAATAATAAGAAAGACAACATGTTTATTTTTCTTAGTCAAATATCTCACTTGAACTGTGGTTTTAACCTAACTTGCTTCATTTTCAGTGGACTTAGGATAGTGGCAGATTGTGGTATAAAGGTTTCATTGGGCTTTGGGGTTTAGCATCAACAGCTGGAATTAAGAGCAGTAATGATACTAATATGACAGCGGTTCTACATCGTCAAATATCTGCTCTGGTCTATATTTTAAAATTGTGATACCGAGCAGATTTTTTTCCTTGTCATAGCGGGAAAACATCTACAAAAAGCATTTTACATCTTGTTTCTTGATTATTGATGAAAAGTAGTTGTAATGATGTTTTATTGATCTTTCTCTCAGATGTAGAGTCGTATGTTCAGGGACACAAGAAGAAGCATGGGACCAAGAGTCCATGTCAAGGGTGAGTAGACACTCTATGATCTGTGCCTCTGACATCACTGCAGCAAATAATGTAATCATAATAATACTAATGTATCATTATAATACAAAACAACAGCTAATCAAAAGGAATACAGTTCAGTAATAGCAGTGAAACATGCTGAGACTACATTATTATTGACCTTTTTATGATCTAATACACATTTGAGAGGACAACACTTACATTCCTCTCCGTCAGTCTCTCTAGTGCCAAAGTCTCCCAGGGGGACGGGCGGAGAGGGGGCCACGCTGCAGAGGCCAATGGTCCGGCAGAGAGGAGGAAGAAGAGCGGCACACTGAGAAGCAGTCAGGAGGCCGAGCAGGTGAAGGTAGAGGCCTCCTTTGTTCAATCCTCTGAGGAGAATCCACTGGGACATGTAATGTTTCCGGTGTAACTGTTCTATGGCTCTGAACCTTCCTTATTAACGAGAGAGAGTAGCCTTATTAAAAAACAATGATTCTTGTGTTGATGAGTCTATCTGAAGTAAGAGGTCGGCGGTGGTGCGAATGTTTTCAGATCATTTTAAATGATTGATTGTGAGGAAAAAAAAAAAAACAGCTCCCTACTAAAAATTAAGAAACACATTTTAGCTTTTCTTTGAGAGTTGAAGGTTGACTGTTCCTGAGTGGTTTGGGTTGGAGGTCTTGCTGGGTTAAGATGTTTTACTTTTCTCACCTGTAACAGCAGCAGAGGTATTTACCAGTGTAGGTTTGATGATTAACTCAACTGTACAGTTCAGAACCACAGTTCACAGCTAGGGACAGTTCCATGAACACTAGTTAATCATTACAGCTTGTAGTTACACAAAGGCTACTCCTCTGTACCTGTGTGTGTGTGTGTGTGTGTGTGTGTGTGTGTGTGTGTGTGTGTGTGTGTGTGTGTGTGTGTGTGTGTGTGTGTGTGTGTGTGTGTGTGTGTGTGTGTGTGTGTGAGAGAGAGTGGATGTGTTACACACTGCCACGTGAATGGGAGTACTCACCGCTAATCTCACTGATATAGGTCAAGACTAACTGTATGTGTGACTGGGGGAGAGACACACTGCTGCTGACAAAGCACCCCCCCCCCCAATAGAGGCTTAACACATAGTAAATGTGAACCTTTCTGCTGCACAGTGCTGTCCAAATTCTTGTGATTGCAACAATTATTACTAAGAATATTCAAATGTCAGTTATCTTTTATGAGTTTAGTTTTATGATTTCTTTTTTTCCCCATAGATCATGAAATATTTAACTAAATTCTACCAGCATTGGTACATAACGAAGATAACAAACATATATCACATCAAGGAGGAAGTCTTCCCTCCTAACATTTAATGCTCTCCTTTGGTACATTTGGATAAAAATAACTGCAAATGATATACTTACAAAGAGTAGTATAGGTTTTGATTGTCCATTTATGTCGGTAAAAACTTAATATGAAAAAATGTGGCTGTACTATTTTTGCACCATTGTTTTCCCTTTTGTGTGAAACAAAGCTTGGTGTCTGTCTTTTGCTGTTGTGGTAATTTAGATACTTTGTAGTGACTTTGTGATGCTACAATTTCCTAATTAGTGGTTAACTTTTGACCACACATTATTCAGAGGTACTAAGCAAACAAAATTACCATAAATAAATTCTTTGAAAATTGAAATCTGTTGTAAATGTTTTGGAAGAAACCTAAAGCTGCTCTGAAATGTTCTGACTCATTCTCTTCCTCACAGCTCCAGGAGGCTGAGAAGAGAAGCCACACAGTCACTAAAACCAAGAGCAGAGTCCTGCCCACAGACAGGTAGGTCAGCCGCAGCTTATCAGAGTTTAATGACGGTGTTCAGGTAACTTTGCAGGTATCGATGCTGCAGTGTGACACGGTTGAGTCAAATATAAATAAAGCTAAAATAAAAATGATGCATTGAGAGAAAGTCACATGAAAGCCATTAGCAGTGGTTCTTTTTATACATCTTTGTGTTTCAAAAACATTTGATCAAATCAAATGTGTGATCTGTATGGTCACATGATGGTGTATTATCACTGATATTAAAGCTACTTATTTCACTGCACTGCTCAAAGGTCTTCTGCTCATCACACATCACATTTACATCTTTTGTTACTGAATTTCTCTGCTGACATGACTTTGTCCCTTTGTCCTCCATCTCTGCCTCCTTTCAGGGACAAGGGGAAGGGAAAAGGAGCTGCCTTTGTGACCAATGGTAGTTTGGTGCCAGCTCTGTCACCTCAGAGGAAAGGTGAGTGTCTGGGTGACTGGTTGTAACAGACCAACAGAGGGAAGGGACATGTAGTTCTAGATAAATTGTGAATGTGTGACACAGATATGAAACTATGACACGAGGGAGGGAAAGACACTGTGAGGTAAAAGAGACGGGATCGTGCTGCTGTTCTAAAAACAACAGGAAGTTAGGCCACTGATTCGACTGAATATTAATTGCACCCCTGCTCACAACCCAGTCAAAACAGAACACAGATACAACCCACATATTTTTAGATTGAGTGTAACTTAGACTTTCCAGGGGGGTATGTCATTATGTCCATCACAAATAAAGGTTCATAAATCCTCTTTAGTTAAGTTTTCTTCATTGTCAGAATACAATGCAAACAGGAAGTGCCCCTATTACAAACAGGAAACGCTAAAAGCTAATTCAGCATACTTTTAATGGTGCACAAGCCTAAAAAATTAGGGCTCAATATGAAGGAAAAAAAAAAGAAATGGGGCTCAAACGTGTTGATGTTAATTTAGCAAATAGTGAGACAAAGAATAATAACAGAGTGACAAAATCTGAATTTCATCTGCAGATGGAGGTTCTGGTCCAGATACTTTTGGTGAAACATCATCAGAAAGCTACAGTTCTCCATCCAGCCCTCAACACAGAGGACCAGAGAGCCTGGATAGTGAGGATGACAACAACAAAGGTAAAATACACTTGTTTTTCTAATGGGGGATGTAGCTGTGTTGTGGCCTCTCTCGCAACATGAATCTGTTCTGACCTGATGTTGTGTCTCTGTTAGATACAGACAGCCACTCTGATGATTCCAGTAAAGGTCCTGGCCCTGACGTCTTCTTCACACACCAGACTAATCCAGCTGTGGTCAGGAACGTCTCCTCTGTGCATCCTCTGTCTTCCAACAACCACCGGGCTCAGATGGAGCCCCTCTGCCCAGACCCAAGCGCAGAGTTCCCCCCTCTCCCCTACATGCATTCTCTGCCCTACGTTCTCCCCAACGGCTCCACCGACTCTCCACTTCCACTGGTCCCTCCTCCCAGCCAAAGCATCATCCCTGATGGGAAGCCCTCATCTGGGACTCTGATGATGCAGATGCCCCTAGTGCCTCCTCCAGCCATCCCAGGCCCTGGAATTGTGGGAGACCCAGAGAAGAGGGACATGCTCCCGACATTTGGGATTTCACCCATTGGCCTCCACCCTCCAGGAAGTCTTGCTGTGCAGCCTCTGGTTCAGAGGTTCAAAACAGTTCTGTCTCACAGCCAGGGCGGCCCTGACGGAGCCTCAGGAAGTGGTTCTACTCCTGCTGTCCCACAGGCTTCACACCAGGCCCCTGTAAGAGCCATCAGTGTCATGACTCCTGGCCCCACATCCTTCTCTTCTCCTCTTCAGCAGTCTCTTCCCTGCCAAGACCCGGCCAGTGTCAGCTCAGGTCTGGCCTCCTCTCTGCCGCATGTAGAGACTTCACATCCCAAGCACCCAGGCTTAACCTTACCGTCTGGCCTGCCTTCCCCCTACACCCTGCCCCCTGCACCCACATCTATCATGCCTACTGTAGGAGCACCTGCTGCCGCTGGAATCGCTCCATCTACTGGACATGTACAAGCAGCTGTTCCTCCAGCTGTGCCCACCCACACCCCTGGACCTGCCCCTAGCCCCAGCCCAGCACTTACTCACAGCACGGCACACAGTGACTGTACATCCTACAGCAATAGCGGCACTACCACAGGAAGTGCCCCTCTTGCCCCTGGCAACCCTATTACTCTTCAGCAAACCCAGCAGCAACAAGTGGCTCCCCAGCAGCCAACACCTCAGCAACAGCAGCAGCAGCAGCAGCAACCAATGGGCTGTGGGACGTGTGGCTGTCACAACAACTGTGGCGGGCGAGGCAGCAACAGTGTCAGCGGAGCCTCCAGCTGCCAAGCACCTTTATTCTTCCCCACCCACCAGATGGCAGCAGCAGCAGCACGGCAGGTGTTCAGCGTTCCTCCACCTCTCTTCCAGCTAACAAGCCTGTGCAGCAACAGCTACCTCACCCAGCCTCAGCCTCCTCACCAGGCTAATGGTGCCGCCACGCTGCCCACCTTCTTCACCGCTGCCCCACCACCTGCACACCCATCCCCCTACGGCCCTCTCCACACTCACTCTCACAGCCATGCAGACGTGCCATCACACATGCTGGGCACCCAGGCGGCGGCAGTGGCGGTCGCCGCAGCCGCAAACTACAACCTGCAGCAGCAGATGGCGCCGGCAGCATCGTTCTGTCAGCGCGTCTACCAGCACGTGTACCCAAATCCTCTGGGGATGCTGCCTGCTGCGACACTGGGGGGAGGTGGAGTCAATAAGAAGAACGGCAATGTGTCCTGTTATAACTGTGGTGTCAGTGGCCACTACGCTCAGGACTGCAACCAGCCCTCCATAGACTCCACACAGCAAGGTAAAGCAGCTACAAGGTACAGGGAGAAACAGAGGACCCTTTAGTTTTCCCTTCCCAGAATCCTCAGCAGTCATCAGAGTCCAGCATTCAGCCTAGACCATGAGAAGTTAGGGTAAATTTTGAGTTGTTCCACCTGTACCACTGAAACATTCACTGTACCAAATAGCATCAGTGTGAGGCCTGAAAAGCCAAGTCTCGGTTCAGACTGTGAGTGTTCTTACGCGGAATAAATCCTGGAGAAGAGAAGCTATAGCAAAAAGCCGACGAGTTCGTCACACATAGATAGAGATCAAAGACGGTGTTTTTGTTTTGACTACATCTCTGACTGATTAGCCAGTGAGAGAAGTTCGTATCAGCTCCTGGTTTGTGTGTTTATAGACACACAGCAAGAGAAACTTACCTCAACAATCTACAGACAACAAGCAGTAGGTGGAACCACAGCTGTAGAGTTCCTGTGTTTTAGGATGCAGTCATACATGTGACACCGTTTCACCATTTTAATGTGAAACTGGCTGTCAATTGTCAATTGACAAACTAAAACACAGACCAGCTCGCTCACTCATGATTAACAGGCTGAAGATTATCCAGAGGGGGGAGCTGTTAAGTCACTGTCAGACCAGTTCTACACTGCTCAACTTCGCCACCTTTCCTGTAGAAGATAGTGAAATCTGCAGGTTTAAACTGATGAAAAATGAAGATCTGAAACTACTTTTTCAAAACAGTGAACATTGTGTCATGCCATGAAAAACAACTATGGCAACATTGATAATAGGTCTGATGTTCCATGTGAAGTCTGACTTTCATAGTGACTGCCAGTTCATTCAACTCATTCAAAGAAAGTCTTTGGCTTTTCTTGAAAAATATGCAAAAACCTAAAATATACAGGAGCAAAAACACACAAGGTTTAGACTGAGAGAAAAGCAAGATATATCCTCACTGACCTTATATAATGTTCAGATTATCATTTCCTCAACTGATTGTGTATCCTCTGTGTGTGTGGATACATCTGTGTGTGTCCATGTGGTTGCTTGTGTGTTGGTGATTCATTGCAGGTGGCTTCCGGTTGAAGTACGCAGCCTCTCACATTTCAGAAGCGTTTGACAATGCCGACTGAAGAAGAACAAGAAGAAGAAGAAGAAAGGATGAAGAGTTCCTCTGGTGTCGTCTCCACAGTGAAGGTCCTGTTCTCCCCCAGGCGATGTGTGTGAGCGGTGCACTAAAGCTTCTGTGTACTTCAGGAAAAAAAAAAGAAAAATTTCAAAAAGAAAGAGTGACCTGCCAAGGGCTCAGTGGACAAAGCCTAAGTACTTGTGCCTGAGAAAATCCTGCTCTGTGGAGGTGATACACTGTCTCACGCACACCAACGGTCCATGTGACTCCCGGTCCCTTCCCTTTCAGTTTGTTTTTGATATTTTTGCACTGAGGGTTGGAAACAATTAACTTATTACTTAATTATTAGGAAGTTGACAGATATTTTGGGGAAATTTTTGTTTTGTTTTTACATGAAAGTGGAGAATAGTCTCGACTGAAAAAGGTTCTTATTTCACTTATTTCTAAAACAGCGTATTTATGTGTTTTCCCCCTTATTAGTTTACCTGGGGTTTTACTGCCTGACAGAATTGTATAGCAGTGTTCAAAGATTTAAACAAGAATCAAATCATAACATAAGCAAGAGGGGATTTTATTTTTGTTTTAATTTTCAAATTTGCTGTAAGTTTTTTGAATGTACACCTTCTCATTTAAGGAATCTGACTGTATCAAAATGTATGGATCTCATGCATTTTTGCCACTTGATATATGTTTGGTTAGAAAGTAAGTGCTGCTTTGTATTTTATTTTAAATGTTTTACTTGGTGAAATGCACTATAGTGAAGCAGGAACTTAAGTGCACTAAAACAGTCCTCACCACAACCAAGTTCATGTTAAGGATCTTGTTATTTTCTCGATCAAAATCAGAACGAAATAGCAAACTAATCAGCAAACACTGCATTTTGACTGTTTTAGTCTACTTTAGTATTACAGGTGTGAAATAGTTCTTATGGCTAACGTTTTACAGCGAGATCTCTGTGTTCTAAATGAAAAATTACAGATAGTGTAGAAGTACAAGAAGAAGAAAATCAGTCTTTCCTGATCACAGTTGAGTGAACCAACAACAGTCAGCCCACTTCTCTATCATTCATCTACCTGGCAGCCCCCCAATTCATTCAGTCTGAAGCTGGGCTAAGATTCCCACTTTCACCCACAGAAAATACAAACATCTATTGGGCAGATTCATGCTGTCCAGAAGAGAAGGCTATTCTGGTTTGGACACTTATAAGCTAAAGACAGGACGTAAAGTTTTTAACCACTACTGGGAGGACTCTAAAGGCCTCAGTTTGCTTCAACACAAGAGTGTGTGTCCAGGCAAAAGCGTGTTAAACCCATTCTGATTGGCTCTGTTGTCACAGCCTCCTCCGGCGTCACAATGCCACCCCGATCTCTCTCCAAGAATAATGTCTTTTGCATGTCTGCGTTGGCCCTAAATTCGAATTGATTATTGTCTCTATCCCTTCAGTTTATTTGAGTCTTAGTTGTATAAGTCAAATCACAACAGCTGTACAGCTGTGTCAGTCTCATCCACGCTTGATGCCATTTTTCTGTCACTATTTTTATGGATGTAGCGAGGTAGGTAGCTTGCTCTGTTGGAAGATGTTCCCATTCATAAAGCAAGACTGTAACGTTTGCTGAATTGTGGCCTCGAGTGATTTGACAGGATGTTAAATGTTGGAGAATAGTAGAGTCATAAAATCAGTGAACTTCACAGTTTTAACCACAGCGAGAGACTATAGTGACACTTTAAGAACACTACAGTTTGGTATTGTTGGGTGCAGCCTCTTGGGGTCTCTACAGAGGATTAAGACTGTCAAGCTTATATTTTTATACAATTTTGAATGTAGTACAAATATTTCAGCTGTTGCCTTCGTGAGCGTATGAGATGGAGCAGTAGGGCCAGCTTTAAACAATTTAGTCAAGGGTTGTCGTTTATAGTCTGATAATCATCCTGAATTTTCCTTTTGTTTCCACTTGACAGACAGACTGACATTAAGAAGAGAATTTAAAGCAAGTTTCATTTTTATCTCACAGTTGCATTTAATTTTAAATAGTTAACAGGTAACTGATTCCATTTTAAGCCTATATAACACTGCACACTAAGGAAGGCAAAATCTGACATTTCTGTACTTGTTAACTGAATTAAAAAAAAATGTGAAAGATCTATAGTTTTTATTGCTGAACCAATATTTGTTCATTAACATTTTCTGAGGGTTTTCCTAAAGCTATTGTTTTTAAATAATGAATGGGAGGCAGTGTGTGAGAATATGGAGGCCCGAAGTGTTCAATAGTATATAAATGAATAAAAAAAAGTGAGTGAAATAATTTACAAAAACTATTAAAACTTAATTCCTTGTTATGACGTGTTATTTTTATTCATTTCATTTTTACATTAATTTCAAAATGTCCGTTATTCACATTGAACTAACCTCTCCTTTTATTTATTTAGCTAGACAAGCCTGCACAAGCTAATTAGCTAGGCAGGGTTGTGAGCTTGGTTTATTATGAGAAACAGACCAGCCTACCTAATTAGTCACCTGATTAAAGTTATTTATTTGTATTTATTTAATATCGAACACTTTTGGCCTCTGTAATAGAAAGTGTCCATAAGGTATTAAAAGTTCTCATTACAAAATAACGGCAAGATGACATTGAACATCTCATAGCCTGTTGATAGTGAAGTGTGTACTGTATGAGTCCATCTGAAGATCACAAAAATGTTGGATTTTTTATTTTTTGTGTAACTAATACTTTTTCTAAGCAGCCATTTTTTCTCAGTGATGCTCTCAAGTGTTTAAAGTTACTATAGTTTTTTCTAATTAAGTGTGTGTGAGACTCTGCTCTTCAGTTGTTTCAAGCCGTTGTGGACGTTCTGCTTGTTTTAGTGTTTTTGCTCAAACTGCTGTCAGTGCATGAGGTAAATATTCATCTACGCATACACAGCTGTTTGTCCCGAATGCTTAAAGTGACTGCCAGGAGATTCCAGTGGTGGCGACCATGACATATTTAATGTAAATCTGTAAAGGATGATCACCATCAGACACACTGCTGTTAGATGAGACTGTCTCCAGTTTCACTTTAAAGATTATTTATGTCCCAAACTGTTTCCCAGATATTCTTCCTTTCGTTCAAGACTTGAAGTGGATCAGAAGATCCTTCTGAGTTCTGGATCCAGAGATCATGAGCAGTGACCTGATGTGGACCAGTCAGACTGTTGTGTGGATGAAGAGTGAAGTCCAGTGTATATACTGAGGATGCACCAAGCAACCCAAGTGTAGTTTTGTCGACCTTGATGGTTTAAAAAATAAATGCTGTACTGTACATTTGCAAGGGGTCACTCTGCTGCCACCCTCGGTTGTAATGTTTACTCTACTCTTTGATATCTCTGTACTGGAAAGGTCAAATATATTTCTAGAGCGGGATTTTATGCAAACTGTTGATCTGTTTTTTTCCTGTGATTAAAAGCAATAAATATAAAAACAGAAAGTAACAAAAATTTTGACTTATTAACCTTTAAGACGAATGTAATGATTTTTCTCAAAAACAAAACATGAATAATTTAGGTTTTAGTTGAACAGTCTGCACTGACAGGCAGTTATGAGGATATTTAACAAAACTTAAAGCAGACATATTAACTGTGATTAATTACATACCTGGAGTATTAAATTACTTGCAGCCTGAAAGGTACAAAAAGAGAATGAATCCCAGACATTACAGTATAAATTGTGGACAACATTGCTGCTGTATGTGTAATTCATCACACCCGTGAATATGATCCAACACCAGTGATTATACCACACAGCAGAACAGGGTGAACATCGCACACAGTGATTTGAGCCTGGACTTGAATTGACTTGATTTGTCTAAAAAAAAAAAAAAAAACTGGTGTGAATCAGCTTCAAAAATGGACCTTTATATTTATTGTATTACATGGCTAATAGTCATAACTTACAACATTAATAATCATTTTTTCAAAACCTCTTTATTCAAATTTTGAAGCTACATTCACTACAGTAGTGACAAGGAATCTCCTGTATTTTCAAATACAAAATATAGTAGATAAATAAAACAGACATTCAAAATTTCCAGGAACAACAAGCAGCTACAAACCAGAGCCACTTTCACAGACGATTAACTGGACTTTAAAGATGACTGGTGCCAATATATCTCTTTCTAACAAATGAGTTACTAGAAACAAATAAACGATGGCACATCAATGCTTTGTCAGTATCGCTGACAGACTTATGTGTTCATCCATCTCACTGAAATGGGTTGTGATAACCGACTGCAGTGTTGTCAGACTACAGACTGTGTGTTAAATGCTTTTTGTGTGTGTTCAACTCCTGTTGTTCTGTAGTGAGTCTATGAGAGACTTGTTGTACTCAGTCACTTGTTGAGAAACGTTCTTGGCAACTGAGGCGTAGTCACTCTCCTGGGATTTAGAGGCGATGACTAATGCTGCAGTTAAGGAAAGATCACTGATGTAACCAATGAATGACTTTTATATAGAAACATCACATGTCTCACTGAGCTGTTGTCTTTGGAGATGAAGAGCATAAACTAAGCTTAAACAAACAATCAGATAAAAGACTGAAGGATACACTCTTTCATTACAAAGTTGTTCTGCTCCAAGTGTTGCCACTTCCTTTCCAGGTTAGCCAGCTAAAACACAAAGCAGAATATCACAGTTTGTAACGACAAAATGTTGAAGTGCCTTGCTCAAGGGCTCAACAAAGGTTACTGAAGAAGGCATGAGCGCATATTTCCTGAAGTGAATCAACAAAATCACAAACTGGAATCTTACAAGAAATTGCATTAAAATCGCCAAAATAGCTAAATGTGTGTCTCTGTTTAACACAATGCATCACCTAATAATAAGTGTGAAAGTGTGAAATGGTCTGACCTGAGCATGAGTCTCGTTTTCCTGCAGCTTGATCTTCAGAGCTTGATATTTCTGGTTCATCTCCTGCAGCAGCTCTTTGAAGGAATCCCGACGCTGAGTCAGTGAAACCCGGTCCTCCTGCAGTCTCTGCACCAGAGGAACAAACACATGGTTGGACTTTAGTTTAGTCACTTTGGTAAAACAGAAACAGGTTATGTAGTGTTTCTGATTACTTTGATGGGGCTGATTCCTCCACATACAAACAAATATACTGTGCATACAGAACAGAGCTGTATACAGCACATCTATTTCTCAGTGTGTAGTATAGAACTTCAGGATCATCCATGTCTCCAGCACAGCCCGTGGTACCTTCTTCTTCTCCTCTGCTGTGTGTCTCAGGGTGTCCAGGTCTCGGTAGGTGTGCAGCTCTGACTCCATGGTGCTCACTCGCTCCTTCAGGGTGCTGAGCTCTCCTGTGATTTTCCCCTCCAGCTGCTGCACCTTCTCCAGGTCTTGCTGCAGACGCTGGGACTCTGGGTGGTCACAGTGACAGTGAAAGTGAAAGTGTGTGTGTGTGTGTGTGTGTGTGTGTGTGTGTGTGTGTGTGTGTGTGTGTGTGTGTGTGTGTGTGAAGCCTA
>NW_019524715.1:33959-35619 GCF_002814215.2 Seriola lalandi dorsalis | reverse complement strand
AAAAAACCTCACAGAACAATATGGTATAAAAATGTCAAAAAACGCCATAGTATACTATGGCAAAAAATGTCAAAAATACAACATAGTATTTTAAGGCATAAATGGTCATAGAAACATCATATTATGATAAGGAATAAAAAGCCATAGTATAATAAGCCATAAAAATGCCAAAAAACCTCCCAGAACAATATGGTATAAAAATGTCAAAAAACGTCATAGTATACTATGGCAAAAAATGGCAAAAATACATCATAGTATTTTAAGGCATAAACGGTCATAGAAACATCATATTGTCATAAGGAATAAAAAGCCATAGTATAATAAGCCATAAAAATGCGAAAAAAAACCTCACAGAACAATATGGTATAAAAATGTCAAAAAACGTCATAGTATAGTATGGCAAAAAATGTCAAAAATACATCATAGTATTTTAAGGTATAAACGGTCATAAAAACATCATGGTATGATAAGGAATCAACTCACATAGTGTAGTAAGGCATAAAAATGCCAAAAAACATCACAGTACAATATGGCATAAAAATGTCAAAAAAAGTCATAGTATAGTATGGCAAAAAATGTCAAAAATACATCACAGTATTTTAAGGCATAAACGACCATAGAAACATCACATTATGATAAGGAATCGACTCACATAGTGTAGTAAGCTATAAAAATGCAAAAAACATCACAGTACAATATGGCATAAAAATGTCAAAAAAAGTCATAGTATAGTATGGCAAAAAATGTCAAAAATACATCATAGTATTTTACGGCATAAACGGTCATAAAAACATCATGGTATGATAAGGAATAAAAAGCCATAGTATAATAAGCCATAAAAATACCAAAAAACCTCACAGTACAATATGGCATAAAAATGTCAAAAAACGTCATAGTATAGTATGGCAAAAAATGTCAAAAATACATCATAGTATTTTAAGGTATAAACGGTCATAAAAACATCATAGTATGATAAGGAATCAACTCACATAGTGTAGTAAGGCATAAAAATGCCTAAAAACATCATAGTACAATATGGCATAAATTGTCAAAAAAACATCATAGTATTTTAAGGTATAAACGGTCATAAAAACATCATAGTATGATAAGGAATAAAAAGCCATAGTATAATAAGCCATAAAAATGCCAAAAAACCTCACAGTACAATATGGGAAAAAATGTCAAAAAAAAGTCATAGTATAGTATGGCAAAAAATGTCAAAAATACATCATAGTATTTTAAGGTATAAACGGTCATAAAAACATCATAGTATGATGAGGAATCAACTCACATTGTGTAATAAGGCATAAAAATGCCAAAAAACATCACAGTACAATATGGTATAAAAATCACAAAAAACGTCATAGTATAGTATGACATAAATGGTCATAAAAACATCATATTATGATAAGGAATCAACTCACATAGTGTAGTAAGGCATAAAAATGCCAAAAAACCTCACAGTACAATATGGCATAAAAATGTCAAAAAAAGTCATAGTATAGTATGGCAAAAAATGTCAAAAATACATCATAGTATTTTAAGGCATAAACGGTCATAGAAACATCATATTATGATAAGGAATAAAAAGCCATAGTATAATAAGCCATAAAAATGCCAAAAAACCTCACAGAACAATATGGTATAAAAATGTCAAAAA
>NW_019524715.1:8634-33939 GCF_002814215.2 Seriola lalandi dorsalis | reverse complement strand
GTGTGTGTGTGTGTGTGTGTGTGTGTGTGTGTGTGTGTGTGTGTGTGTGTGTGTGTGTGTATTACTGACCTGTGGTCAGTCCCCGGGCAGTGCTCTCTGATTGGACCACCTCGGTCTCCTTGCTGACCAGCACCTCCTGCATGTTCCTCAGCTCACTGGCTGTCACTGTATCTACCTGACGTAGCCGCAACATGTTCTACACACACACACACACACACACACACACACACACACACACACACACACACACACACACACTTAGTCTTCTCTACCAAACTTTGTCTTTTTCCTGTCATTTCTCCAACTGCCTCTGTATCCTTCCTCTCCCCCTCCTCCTCACCCTGCTGCAGTGCTCCAACAGGGAGACGATGTTCTCCTGGCTCTGTGTCATCTTCTCCTGCTCCTGAGCCCTGGACTCCTCAAACGACTCCAGGAAGCCTGAAACAAAGGAAGGAAGTTACTGACACTTACAACGGGCTGCATGTTATTTTATCTGAATCAACACCTGTTCATGCAGATACGCTCCTCTGTGCTTTGGTGACTCCTGGTGGTTGTATCCAGCATCTGCATCAGCCTTCACGTTCCCATATTACGTCAACATTTTTTTAAATAATGTTATTAATGTTCACACTGATGATTGTGTTTGGAGACAAATTATTTTTATCCATCATACCGCAGGAGTGGACTAAACCATTAGCACCTTTCAGAGTGGGAGAAGCGCCTCAGAAACTCTAATATTGTTTTAGAAACATAAAATACACCATTAAACTATTTATTCAGCCAACAGTAATAATAATAGTAGCAGCAGTTTTATTGTAGTTTTATTTATTTTATTGATGTGAAATATCAAAAATACAGATAAAAACAATGTTTTAACTCCAGACTTCCCTCCCCATGTTGGGGTCCCTGTAACTTAGTTCCACTACTCCCCTCACTTCAATGGCTCTGCATGTACTATGTGAAAGCATCTCTATCGTACCCACAATACTGTTATATTTCTAATATCAAGTTATTAAGTATTTAATATTCTGAAATTTGATAGTCATTATCACTCCTGTCTAGTTATACACAAAATTTCAACTTACGGTCGATTTCCTCCTCTTTCCTCCTCAGCTCTTTGTATTTCTGTTGACACTCCCCTGATGGAAAAACACAGAGAGCAGTCACATTAGTACTGAATTCATACTTTATTTACAAGATGGTCTACATAGTTTCCCTGTGAGAGTTCAGTGATATGATGAAGTGCAGACATGTCTGTGACGTGTGTTGACATGTGTCATATCATATATATATGATTGAAATATGATCATACAACGTTTGGATATAAAAAACATGGGAAATTTGGAAACTATGGATTGGAACAAAACGATTTAGAGTAAATCAGCCGAACAGCCCAAATCTATAAAGAGGTGGCATCCTGCAACAGCCCTGTTTTTACAATAAGGTTATTTAATTTATAATTTAAAGTTCTTAAAACTGTATTAATGTCAAAGCAGCTGGAAACTCAACAAAGATAAACCTGGAAACATAAAAATTGTTCTGCACTGTATAAGATGAATAAAAAATAAGCTAAAAAAACGAAACAAAAGTTCAGTTGAAGTCGTGGAGTGTGTTCAGTGTGTTACCCTGAGCCTCCTCCGAGTCCTGCTCCAGCTGTCGGATCTCCTCTGTGATCTGTCTGGTCCGCTCTCTGATCTCCGTGAGCCTGAACACACACACACACACACACACACACACACACACACACACACACACACACACACACACAATCAATACACAGAAGCAAAATACATTTACAACTAATTCATTAATATGACATGAACACATACTGTCTCTCCATGCTGGCGATTTCCTGGTTGTCCTCCTTCACCTGGAAAACAGAACATCTTAAAACTTTTATTTACTAACTATGTTGAGTTTATCTCAATGAAAACGTCAAATCACATCTCATTATCTGAACAGAAGATTGTAAAATGTGGTTGAAAGCTCTGATAATCTAGTGAGTGGATCTTTAATTTAGATTTTCTAGAAAACATAAATATATTGATTTTTTAAATATTCATAGCACTGTTCAATTAAAGGTTATTTTATACTAATACAACTTTTGTTTTATTAGTATAAAATTTGTCAGTTTGAAGTCACATGTTTCTGATGTCTTTATGTGAAGCGAACCTGTTTGATTAACTTCTCTCTCTGCTCCTGGGGTGAACCCAGACTCCTGTGCTCGGCCTCCATGGTGTCACGCTTTGACTCCAGCGCTGACAGAGTCTCATGAAGCCGAACCACTTCCTGTTTGATCTGCGAGTGGGCCAGCTCCTGCACAAAGTCAATGTCAGATAAAACATCCTGTACTACCACTTCAACTGGGGATCATGTTACCATTGTTCCAGACCTCCGACCTCATGTAAAATTCATGTGTGGATTTAAATTAATTAGTTATGTTTGTATTGGTTAATGCATCCATTCCTTCATCTACTTTCTGCTGCTTATCCAGGTTATGTTTAATGATTAATGACATTATTACAATTACTTTTTTATACTGCCAGGAGGTAATGAAAAAAACTTTACACTGCTCCTGTTAATAATTATCAGTCCTTCTGGGTTCACTTTGGCTGGTAAGACTGTGTAAAATATCTAATTAATATCTTAAATTCAACTTTGTGAACCCAGCAGAAACCCTGGCTTTCTTCTTTTACCACTCCGACTCCACCCCTCCCTCCTCTGTTAAAGCCAACTCACTGCATCGTAGTCCTCCTTCCTGGTTATCAGAATGTCCAGCTCTTCCTGGAGAACAGTTAACTCCTGCAAAACAAAGAACAAGGATGCAAGGAGAAGAGAGAAGAAGATTTAACTACAGTGTGACTAATATCAAAGTATTATCATTGTTAGTTAAACTCACAAAGATTAATGCTAGAAGTAGTAGACAATGACAAAGGAGAAGGAGGAGAAGAAGTAGAAGAAGATTTATCCTGTGAAATGTCAAGGACTAATATCACTTATTTACAGTTTGAGTTTGAGTGTGAGTGAGGGAAAACTCCTCAGTCACACTCACTGAGTTTATTGCATCATACATTACAGATGGTTTAATGAGACATTTAATACCATGATTACAGCTCAGAAAGCGGAGACTTGTTACTTGATCTGATCCAGCCTGATTGTCAGTGTGACTTGTCCTTAAACGTGACACCAGCATATAAAATTCCAGCTTATTGACAGAGTCACATTTGAAAGGAGCTTGTTACTACAGCAGCATTGTGTCAGTTTTAAGCATGTTATACTAATACTTAAGAAGTACAAGCAAAAGAGCAGCATTATAATAACATGAACTACTGTTTTACCTGTAGCAGTTCCTCATTGGCTGTTGCCATGGTGAAATACTTCTCCTGCTTTGCAGCTGGCATTGATTGGACAACCTCGTCAGCGACCAGCCTTTCCCTCCTTATCTCCTCTTCAACCGCCCTGATCGCCTCCTCTCTCCTGTAAAACAAACACACAACAGGGAAGAGATGTTTAAGTTTATTTTTTTTTTACTTTTACATTGCCTCAATTAGAAAACAGCATGTGGAGGGAGAAATGTAAAAAAGATGCCAGACCTGATTCAAGCCCAGAACACAGGTATGATAGATTAGACTAGATACCATAGCTAGAAAGACAGAAAGGGGATACAAGGATCAGAGGTTGGAGGGGTAAACTGAGGGAACAGGCTTAGTGTATCCTTGCTTTCTTGCTGCTCTCCTCCTTTCTTTCTCTTTTACCACCTTTATTTGTCTTCTATCTAAAACTCACACTTTTCTTTTCCCTTGTTTCCAAATTCCTCTCCTACCATCTTTCCTTATCGCTCTCTTTCTTCTCTCCTTGCATCCTTCTGTCTTTCCTTCCACCTGCAATCCGTTACTATAAATTCTTCCCCCTTGCTTTCTTTACTCCCTCCCTTCAATCTTTAATTCCTCTCTTCCTAAGAACTGGATATTGATCTGCTTCATTAATGTGTGATATTATTTCAATTTTAAAGGAGAGGTATTTCCAACAGGAGGGAGGACAATCTTTATCATTCATAAATAGTTAGCTAGCAGGACAGTGCAGTCAGCCTTTGGGTTTTTACAACAAGGAACAAAGGTCATTTGCTGTGCTGGCTTCGTCAGGTGTCAGGTGAATAAAGTTTCATCTTTGTGCCCGTAGAAGTAAAAAGGTACGTGTCTTCAGTTTCTATTGATGAATATATATAAGTGACAGATTCATTGAAACGTGTTAACAGTTTTGTCAATCCATTATATGCACATATATTTGTCAAATAACAACCAGGACTTTCACTGCAGTGCAACATTTTGTCTTAATATCTGAAGAGGGAAACATTTAAAAATGGTCATATCATGATGACCATGATTAATAAGATTAAAGTTAATGGTTTGATTAAGGTGTTTACATGGTTCTGTGTAATGTGCCTCCCCAGTATATATGAGGTTTTATACTCAGGTTAGTGTCCAGACTATACTAGGTAGTCTACTAGGTAAATACAAATATGTGAAGTGAACATGTGTGTAAGAAATGTGAAGAACTTCACTGGTATGTCATTTTCACAAGGCTGTATTTACAGATCATTTTAAGTCGAGTTCCACTGCTTCCACTAAAAGCTGTTTCACTTTCAACCACTGCTGGTACACATGCTGCTTTCTATCACAAAGCTGTACTTCAGTTGAACGATCCATTGATCAGCAAATCACCAGAAAATGAATCTGCAACAATTCTGGCAATCAATGATTGGTTTAAGACATTAAACAAACAAGACAAAATGCCAAACATTATCTGGGTTCATATTTTTAATCGTGTGGATTTCATTTTTGTAAATGACAGATCTTTGGTTGGCACTGTAAACTGCTGGGCAGACAAAACAAGCATTTTACAGACTAAACTTTTAATAATGATGACAATAATAACCTATGGAAATAATTGTTCACTGCAGCAATAAAGGAGAAATGATTAACAGAGAAGGCAGCTGTTTTTTCAGGTTATTCTGAGTGCACACGGCTACATAATTTGGGATTAACTGCAACTAACTTGGCACAAAATTTCTGTGGTACCTATAAAGCTCAACTCAAAGTGATGAAGGAGGCAAACTCATCAATGCCTATGATTGTAACGCTACAGCAGAGTTGGTTTTAATGAGTGACTGACAGGCTGCCGGTCAAAACGAACCAGCAGAATGTCTTCTCACACAGAATAAACAGAGGAGTTTATTTTTTATGTGAAGTATTGGTTACCCAGTGTTTTCTATTTCTTTCTTTTCATGGCAGCATGATGCAAAGGAGGCGGAAACCTCTCCTTCTGCTGTGTTTGACTGCAGCAGTCGCCATGAATATCCTGGGAGATACTGCTGAGGCCGTGGAGGGGGTTGCGCTGGTATGAAAATTTCCATTCTTTAACATTTTTGATGGCATAATTCCTGGATCATTCAATTATTGTTTTTTATGTTTATTGTGCTCCAATTGTCTGTATGTGTTACTCAGACTGTTTATCTGTTGTAATAACTGTCCATTCATCCACCAGGAGGTAAAGAACTTGACCAACAAGTCTCTGCAAGTCATTCCTCACAGTGGCAACAGCTCCTCTCTTACTAAACTGATGGTTGAGGGGAACTCGATCACTCTGACTGAGGAGGATGGACTGGCACTGGCCAGTTATCCTGCACTGGTAGAACTCCACTTGGATGATAACCGAGTGACTGATGTACCAGCCAAGTACTTCTCTGTGGTGCCACGCCTCAGAGTGCTGTCTCTGTCCAGGAACAACATCAGCGGGTGAATAAGAAAGCAAACATAAACATCAGCCTTGTGCTACAGTATTTAAATACTGTGTTGATGGCAGTATACAGTATAGTATATAGACAGTGTATAGTGTTTAGACAGCATACTCAAAAAGGTCATGATGTATACTAAATTAGCTAGATGTCTGAGAGCAATGTGACTGTCCCATTCGCTAAAACTTGAGGTGGTGATGCCCCTCAGCACTGTTCCAGACTTGTAGCTTATATACCTAAGAAGTTGAGGCATTACTTACAGTAAATACTACAACTGATCCTAGAATTGTGGACCTTGTTACAGCCTGGATCCTGAGGCTTTCTCTGGCCTGGATGATCTGACAGATCTGGACCTGTCCCACAACCTGCTGACAAGTCTCCCCACACAGCTGCTCAGAGGGCTAAACAATCTGCAGGTAAAACCCAACTGGTCAACAAGAATCTAGAAAGATATTCTGGTAAATTCCCACGACATGAGCAAGAGTTTCATTCAGTATCATCTAGCTATATAAGATACCGTGACTATATTTACAAAATAAAAGTGAAATGATTACATGTGTCAGTCTTAAAGAAAGCTATTTCAGTGAAGGTATGTCTATTATCATTGAGTCAGGGTTGTTTTCCATTCAAAATAAAAGAAACAACTCACTGTAAACCTTTCCATCAGTAATCTAGCAGTGTTAACCAGGTAATTATAAATCTATAATTAATCTATAATAATCCTATCTGGTCCTATCAGGTGCTGAATCTCCAGGAAAACCCCTGGAATTGTTCCTGTCCACTGCTGAGCAGCATTAGAGAGGTCGCAGCGGGAAATGTTAGCATTGGTAATAATTCAACAATTATTTGAAGTTACACTGGCAAGTAAAAAGAAGTGAACCTTTTAAAATTACATCCATTTATGTATAATGTTTTCCATCTTCTGGAGTGGTCCGATCAGAGCCCAGACCTTAACCCAGTTAAGATACTGCTGAAGTGAGACACTCACACCAGATTATTCTCAGAATATGTCTGAGCTGAAGCAGCTCTGTAGGAAGAATGCTTCAAAGTTCCTCCTGAACATTGTGCAGCTCTGATCAGCAGCTAATGGAAGAGGAGGTTTGAGGTTATTGGTACAAAAGGAGGTTCCACAAGATATTAAATCCAAAGGTTTACTTACTTTTCTCACCAACACTGTGAATGTTTAATGTTTGTCCACATTTGCGATTTAAATCAAGATCAGATCACATTTTATGACCAACCAATGCAGAAAACAGGTGATTCCAAAGTCCAAAGTTTTTCTTGTCACTGTAAGTAATATATTGACTTGTGACTGACATATCCAGCCTGGTCTGGAATTGTAAGGTTACCTACTTTAGGGCTTAATATTTATCTATGGGTGTAAACATAAACTTATTCAAACACAACTGAGACCAGTATTTAAAAGCCATAGGCTTTCTCTACAACAAATGTCTTTGAAACTATCTGTGGTGATGCTGACAACACTTAAAGACGGGACATTTAACCTACTCAACTGAGTGACTGCTCGTTAATTAAATTACTTCTGTATGTGATGTCTGTCTCAACAGGGGGACCACGAGCCACCTGTGCTTCTCCAGAAAATCAGGCCGGACTTGATCTTTTAGAGGCTGCAGCTGTATGTTACCCAGCAACATCACCCACCTTCGCTACAGACACACAAAAACCAAAAACACACACAACAGTCAACTCCGAACAGTCCCAGGGTTCATCCACTGTGCTGAAGACCACACAGTCATCAATCAAGAACATCACCATAAACAGGGGTAAGACTAAGAGAGATACAGGTATTTTACCCATTTTCTCATTCTTCCACTGTTCTTCTATTAAACATGTGGATTAACAAATAGAACGCAACCAGCTCAACAGAATGGTCTCTCCTCTCTATCTCCCCCCTCCAATCCCAACCAGGCCAGACCCCTGTGCTCGGCAACACGTGGAAGTTCACAGCATGTGTTGCAGCCTTGGCTCTAATAACCTCCATGCTCATTGTATGTGCCATCAAGGGGCCTTCCTTGTACAAGCTCTTCCACAACTACCAGCACCGGCGGCTAGACCAAGAGGAGGATGAGGAGGAAGACGTTGTGTCAACGGTCTTCTCAGGGACAGGGAGATATGTCAACCATCAGACATTCACCTTCGAGCAAGGGAACGCACAGATAGAGATAGAGGAGGAAGAGGAAGATGGGTATTTTGAGGATCCATACATCAAGAGGGACGAATGACATGCAGGAGAACCATGACAAATCACACAGCTGCTTCGGTCACAAGAAGAGGAGGCAATTACCTCCTGTCATTTGTGTCACACTTAAATACTCTGTGTTTAATTGGGGGCTGTTAAATTGTACATATTTATTTTTTTTAGCACTGCTAAATACTATCAGCCTAAGAGTTAAGAAAAGGGTTGTCTTAGCTCTATGCTCTCACTGTGAGTTTGTGGTAGTGTTGGTACTGATCTTATGTTCCTCTATAGCATCACATCATTGCCACAAATATGAAGTAAAAACTTGACTGTAACATGATCTCTTGCTCACCTAAGAAACTAACATATCAAACCTTATATATCAGGCCCACTAAACATCAGAGAGGTGTGTATTTATTCTGCTCCCCATTCCACTGTTCCACACCCTGGTGTTATGCACACAGGTCTTCTACAAGATGTGGTTGTATAGTGGTAAAAAACAAACCATGCCTCTGTGCACGAGATTGCATTTTTCATATTTGTAAATATTTAGAATAAAACACTGATAGACACAGAAAGATGTAGAATCAAATCATTCAAATCTGAATCTGAGACACAAATTACTTCAGATGTTTTACTGCAGTCATAAACCTCTGCACAAGGGATCTCATGCAACTTGTGTTTGAGAGATCACACAATAATCAACATAAATAAACTTCCACTAAATACTTACTCCCTCCTCTCAGTGAAGACGCTGTCAATGCTTTCAGCCTCGCTGTCATTCTGGGCTTTCACCTGGGAGGGAAGAGAAGAACGAATCACTTCTGACTTCCTGGTTTTAAAGCAGGACATGACAAAATTACTGTATTACTTACATAATAGCAAACCACAAATCGGACAGGCCAGGTCATAACATTGTGATTAACAGCGAATGGGTAGCAGGTGGATGAAATAATATATGATGTATGAGGAAAACATTACATTCTTAATCAACATATTTTAAGCTTAATTTTTCTGTGATTGGATTTCTGAACTTACTGATTAATTATTTATTCTGGGCTGTAACAAAAAGTTATTATGAGCTTTATAACTGTTTGTGTTCAGGAAGTAGCAGTGACATTCAGAATTTTAAAGTCAGACTGGTCAGGCTATTGTGGAAATACCTGCTGCCATTTTCATTTTAACAAAAAAGGACAACTTTTGCTTTAAATAAATGTTTGTTAATTTAAAACCAGCATTCTTATGTTAACATATCATCACACATAATATCCCCCCGAGAAATAATGGTGATGTGTGATTGAGTGTGGGTCTCTAAATCATGGTGGTGGATGATTTATGCATGCATGCAGATTACGATGACATCAGAGTCAATCACTATTACATAGTGTACTTACAATGTTGTAGTCATTTATCATTTCCTCCATCTCTGTGTTGGTGTTGAGCTTGTCCACCAGCTGGAAATACAAATAAAGAATAAAAAAACTTAAGATACTTCTCAAACATCTTATTATATACGGGACACCTGAATGTACTTCTAATACTAATTTAACAGCCACAGTCAAACATTACCATCATATCACTAGTGAGCTGTGGCATTTCCTTCAATGCCTGTACTTTGTTTCAGTTAATCCAATGGTGTTTACATACTTAAAATTAGTCTTACAATTGCTTGTTTGTAGTGTTGAGGTTGTAGGAGCTAAGATTTAAAGCGGTGGCTCACTGAAAATAACTACAGACAAGGGCTAAAACTTTTAGTTTACAGCTGCTTACCATATTGTGGTCAGCAAGCTGGCCTTGCAAATCCTTAATCTCTGCAGCCAGGCCTTCAGCTCTGAAAATAAAAGATAAAAATGAAGGGTTGGTTGTTTGGAGATTTTATTTTCATGCTGTTATTAAATTATAAAATGTACAGTGACAAGACAGACTAGTTAAAATACCACTCACTTCTTCTCATAGGAGAGGTAGACAGAGTTCTCCTGGTTGTAGTTGTCAATCTCTTTGTGCAGTTTGCTGGTCTCTGTGGTCAACTCAGTGATCTTACTCCTGTAGCAAAACAACAGTAATATTCACTTTTACATGGTTTAATTGATCATTATGTACCGACAGGAAGAGATGGTTGCTCTGCTGGAAACACCTGCTACATACTGTAAAGTAATGCTAATAGGCGCTCTAACTGTAACATAGCCTTTAAGATCAGAAAATGTTAACATATGCTACTACATTCTAATGTTACTGTAACAAAAATCTTTTTATATCACAGTTTTACAACATAGCACTCAGCTCAACTCTGTCTTTAACAAACATATATGAATTTTTGAAATATATATGATATTGTTGTGCTAGTTTTCAATATTGCAATTTTATTATTGTTATTTCTGTCTGTCATGAAGCAGGAATCCCTCCTCTGCTGCTCCTCTTTATTCCCGTTAAAAGTTTTTTTTGAGCGGAGATTTTATTTATCCGAAGTGGGGGGTCTGAGGACAGAGGGTGTCATGTGCTGCACAGATTGTGAAGCAAAGTTGTGATTTTGGGCTACATAAATTAAATGGACTTAGCTTGGTTACAGTAAAACACTATCGTACCACCTGTATGTATTTTAATGAACTTAGCTCTGAAAACCCAGATAAGAAAACACCAAAGTCCACAAAACAGTGTGTGCATTTCCTGCTGCCATAACTTAATCTGTGAGTAAAAATATAATTGGTGGCAGATAGTTTGTGTTACCTGAGAAGGCCCAAGTAGTAGGACTTATCCAGAATTTGTCTTTGAGGTCCTGGAGATGGAAGAAGGAAAGGGTTTGTGGAGTGAAAGATTAAATACAAATCTCTCCATGTGAAGAGTACACTGCTATCACTTCAAATCTACCTTTCATGCCAGTCTTCATCCCACTGAGCCCCTGTTGGGTGACAGGCCGGTCAGTCACTTTGATCTGTGCTGACAGGACTCCAGGGGTTGCAACTGGGATCCCGCCCCTCATACCAGGATGACCACTTGTACCTGGAACCATCTGTATTAAAAATGAAAGAACATAACTCCATAACACTGGGTTTCTACTCTAGTTACCAACACTGCAACACATAGGGTCAGTATCATACACTGATTGTGTAATGAAGTGCTACCATGATAATCCTGTGATAACTGTGCACAGATCATAAATGCTAACACAAATTCCTCCACCTTGCACTAAAAAGAAGTTTGACTGAGAGCTTAAATCGGTGACAGGTAAACAAAAGTTACCCGAATGTGAAAAAAATGAAAAAGCTGAAAAGTCCTAAACCAAGTGTTTTCTTTTTTTGAAATTGAACTTTTATAATATAAGGTATATACTCATGGAAAGAGCACCTGCATCTTAAATCTATAATAAATCCACACTGCAGTTGACTCACCCCAGTTGCGACACGTATGGCTGTAGGAGGAGGTCGGATGGCTGTTGGGGGTCTACCAGCACCAGGGACCACAGATCCACTACGGCTCAATGGACGGCCTATGCTTGAGGGAGGCCGCTGACTTGCCATGATGCCTAAAACATGGTAACAATATTGACATATTAACAGTAACTGCTGCTGGATGGAAATGAATTCATACTACTCATCAACCCACTGATGAGTGCTTATTAGTTTGTCTGCATGGTGACAACCCTGTGGTGGACAGTGAAGCTTCATTGTGACTGGAAGTTTGCTGGTTAGGAACCTGAAGCACAACATTTAAAACAGTGGTACCACGCCTTCGTCCAGGCCCCGCTGTATATATTCCATCCGTCCCCTACTCTGCCCACCTGAACAGTTTTTAATTGGCTGAACACACCTGAACCAGCTGCGCCTAAGGGTGATAGAGTCGTACAAGTTTGTGAGGCACAATCAGTCACGCAACAATTACTTGCAGCCCTGATGTCAAGTCGGAGAACTTATGAGAACTTCAGAGACCTCCATCACGAGGTGCAGTATTTGAGTATGGAAAACATTGTTTTCTTGTTAATGGAGGATATATGCTGTTTCCTACTAGCTTAAAACGCTAATTGTGACAACAACAGTTTCAAATATCAAGAAAATGTTTACCATACGAGTAGCATCAGCTAGCAAAATGTTTGTTAGTTCGGTGGTGTATTAACTTTGCTCCCAACAGCCTAAGTATCGTTACGTTACAACAAAGTTGACGTTATCTGTAAGACACATTGTAACGTTAAATAAATAAACTAGACCGTTGTTTTGAAAATGTTGTTTTGTAATGTTTGATAGCTATCTAGCTTAGTTTACCGTATGCCATCACCATTAGCAAATGCTAAGACAACTTTAGCATTAACGTTAGCTGACTGCCACGGTGTAACGTGGATAAGCTAGCAAGCGTTGCGTATCTTTAAACTGAACTCCTTCACGGTCGTTTCCGTCGGCAGTATAAACCTTTACATTTTCCAACCGAGGCCGCTGTTTAGTTTATTTACCTGAGAGGAAACTGACAACTAGCGTGAACACAGTAACAACAGCTAAGAGAAAGTCCGAGGCTTGGGATGATGATGTTGACGGTAACCCAGTAACCGTCTTCTTCTCCTGACATTAGGCAGCGGAGACTGTACTTCTGCCCCCTAACGTCCAACAGGGGATGTTACATGCTGACCAAAGACCAGTTTATAGGTAAGTTAAATATTCTGCTGAGGCTTTCTCACTATTTTCTTTTGAGTTGATTTGCAATGTAAAGCATTTGTTTGATTTATTGTTGTATCCAGAATTAAGGAGGAAAGAAGTAACTATGAAATAGTGTAACTTAACTTTCTTAAGAATAATGTGGGGAACGTATATGTATATATACAGTATGTATATGTAATAGTGTGGACTGTGGACCCAAACCAGTTGCCATAGGGGAAAGGGCCCTTGAATATGTGACATTAAGGTATCTTTTATTTCTAAGCCAGTTTGCACTTTAATTCTTTAATACTTTAAAGTTAGTTTGATGAGGTGCACACCAACTTTTTTTTCTAATCCGGTGAGTTTTAAAATGCTGGACACACAAGGGCATAGGTTTGGTCTCAACATTGGGAACAACCCCACCAACCCTCCAAAACAAAGAGATTGGCTCTTTAATGCTCTTTAATAACAAAACAGTTTATTAACATAAGATCTGAATTGACATTCAGGAATGCCCGTACACAAATGTAACATATGTAAATGTGTTGAATTTCTTTATATGAAATAAAGTATCTATCTATCTATCTATCTATCTATATGTACATATGAAGTAAAATCATATGTATTTAAAGTATAGCCTATATATGTAAAAATTGCATATGAAACCTAAAATTGGAACAATATCATATATTGACATATAAATATATATCTAACTAATAGAAACATATATTTTAGTATGTCTGTTTATATTATTGACATATGTTACATAAACATATATATCGATCCCAAATCTTGTCAGTATATATTCATTATTCCAATTAACCTAATGTGCATGTCTTTGGACTGTGAGATAAAGAGATAAAGAGAGGGGGAGATCATTAGGACGTGGAAAAAAATTGTATTAAAGGAAGCAAAGGAATAAAGTAATCAAAGCAATGTTACAAAATCACAGACACAGGATATCCGGGGGACGGAGCCGGAGCACAAGGAAAGACAACACTCAGCGTCACAGACAGAAAACACTTTGAATTCATGCTTAAGCAAAGGCAACCCAGAAACGCTGTTTGAGTTGAGTTGTGCCGGATTGGAACATCCACAAAATCTGGAGAGGTAGCCAGTAAGCATGAATGCAAGTATGGACTCACGGATTGAGAGACTGGTGGAGAGTGCGATCTGGCGAGGACACTGACACTACCTTCTGTGCCAGGTAGAGTCTTGGTTCTGGTGTCTTGGCTCAGCCCTGCTTACCTGCTGTGCCAGGTAGTGTCAGCCTCATGCGTGGTCGGCTTGTTAGATTTATACGTCCGGTGTCGATTATGATAATTATTATTTTCAAGTTGATGTTGAAAACATATAGGTTGAGATGACTTAAAAATCACTTTGGTTAATTCTTTTGTTTTTGTCTGGAAAAATTGAGAAAATAATTAATATTAAAACGTTTAATACAATTAAAAGAGTTGTATTAATGTATACATTTTCTCTTTTTCTGATTTTATTTTTAAGTTTTTTTCAGCTAATGATAAATAATGACCAGAGATACTGCTGAATCTTCCAAAGTAAAAGGAAAAAAAAGAAAAGGAAAACAGTGTTATCACTGAGTAAAATCCTGTTAAAACCCAGTTGGATGGACCATCCCTTTCAATCGGGGAAGCTGCATGTTCTTGAGGGTTAATTTGACAGTGAAAAACCGGGTGAACAGGACACTGGAGGACCAGTCTGGGAGCTTTGAAATGGAACAGCAGGAGCAATAACCTGGAATCAAGTCAAGATAAGAACATAAATCATTTAAAGTCATCTTGTGAATAACCTGCAGATTGGAAGTAAATATGGCAGCGCAAGCTATTGGGAATCAGTTGGATTAATTGCAGAGGGAGGTGGAGCGGGACACAGATGAAGTAGCTGTGTTAACTAAACAGCAAAATGTCGACCTAGCAAAGTTTGTAAATGAGTGCAAGTTGAAGCTAAAGTAGGTCAAGAGTCTAATTCAGGAGACTCTCTGGGTTAACCTTGGAAGTGTTGAGTTGTCCACAGCACTACAGGCAGCAGAAGCTCAGTCTGAACATGTTGCTGTTGTGCAACCTAATGGAAACCAGGAGGCATATGACTTCATGCTCAATCACTTGCAAGGCCTAGTAAAGACTGCAAAGGAGGTGCATGGTCAGTGGAAATGATTAGCCTTATCAGGTGACCAGACAAACCTTTAGACTCACATACAAAAGCTCAAACTTTATGTTCCCAAGCTCGTTTCTTGAAAGGCTGATTTCATACAATCAAGGACAAAGCAGGACGCTGAAAAAGAAACATTGTCTGTGACAAGAAGAAGCTTCACTTTTGCAAGCAGTTTTGGACATTAAAGCTAGCAGACAAAAAGGCTGCACTAAGAAAGCTTGGGGTATGTAAGGGGTGTCTTGAAGTTCATAAAGACAGTTCATACTGCAAACCTGGCTATTTAAAAACCAAGACTGCAAGGATGAGTATTCTCCAGAGCAGCATTACTATCTGTGTCCTAATGCTGAGCTTAAGAAAATCAGTGCAAGTCAGAAAAAGTGTAGATATGGTCCAGAGGAAGACAAAAGTAGGAAGAAATATACAGAGCATCAAGAGGAGTTCATCAGTAAACTTTCACCAGAGGTGGCAAAAGTATGTATGTATGTATGTATGTATGTATGTATTTTCAAACGCTGCATCCAGAGCCTTCAGCACTGTGAAAGAGCAGGCAGGTCGATGGAAAGTAAATTACAAGAGCTGCTAGTGGCTAACCTCCCTCTTTTCATCCCTCTCAAGGAAGAATGTCAGGTACTCCAACAAGATAGCTATGTTGACGACATCCTCAAATCCCACAACGACTTGGATCAACTGAAACCTATTACAGCAAATGTGGAGGGAATCCCTAAAGGCTGGAGGATTTGCGCTCAAGCCTGTGGTCTTTTCTGGTCAAAATGGGAGGAAGGAGTGCAGCGACAACCAGGAGAGGACTAAGGCAGACACTTGCAATGATGACAAGGCGCTTGGCCTGGGCTACATAGTAGTAGAAGACAAGCTCCATGTCATGATTGCAGTCAATTTCTCAAAAGAGAAAGAAGAAATTCAACTTGGCCAAGATCTTCCAAAAAATCAAATAAGAGCTCAGATGCCAAACCCCCTGACACAGAGAACTTTGCAGCCAACCTTGCAAATAAGTGCCCAATTGATGCCAGAGTGCAAAGTCAAGAAGACTGTATTCAGTATGTAAAACCAAATACCCTCTTACTTGGTCAAACATCCCAAAGTGGGGATTCAAAACTGTTGAGTTTGTCAGCTACCCCTGAAAGACGCATTCATGCAATCAGAAGTGACCAAATTCTGGCAGAGCTGGAGCCAACTTCCTGGTATTAACCAAAGAGTTATATACACCACCAAGCGTCAAGGTTTTGATGGATGAACCCCCCTATTGTCTAGAGGTCATCATGGTTATGCTAATGAGGGGGGTGGGTGTGGGAAAATGTATTGCAGTAGACTTTCCCAGGGGAACATGATAAAGATGCGCACTGAGGTATGAGGGGGGTATATATAATACCTTTATGAAACTTTAAATGGTTGAATGGGTTTAAAGGAAGCATCCGTATTCACAAGCAACAAACCATGAAATGTTTTTCATAAGCATAAAACCCTTTATTGTAAAAAAAAAAAAAAAAAAAAAAAGTTTAACAATTTACCTGGGTATAAAATGCATGCTCTTCTGCGTTTATTTATTTTAGAAAATAAAGTTTCCGCAGAGGTTCACCATCTTCCTCTACAAAACGGACACAACACATATCTTGGTAAGTAATATATTTCTTCTCCGGGAATCACTATTTAATTTTTTTAAGGGTTGCGCTCTACAACTATGATATATTTTTTTGTCTTTTTTTTTTAAGTTACCCCGGATGAGCTGGAGGGTCTGTACCTTACGCAATCAGACTACGGTAATGTTACCATTTGTTTGTTTTTCCATTTAACGTCAATATCGGAAATGGCATCATTCATTCTTTAACTACCTACAGATTTAATAGACGCTGCCAGTCAGCTTAACCGGGTTGGAAATCCAACCATTTTCCACGGGGAGTTAGGAAGTGTTGAAGAAGGAGAGAGTTCACCGGCATTCCGTCCTGAGAGTAGCCGTCCGAGGGTCAACCGTTCACGGCTTCCAAAATGTTGTAAACTCGGTCTGTCGGAATCATGCTCCAAAAATATCCGATCGGAAGGTCCTACGAGGGAATCTGCTGACAGCTGGATGTAACGGGTAAGTCGATGAAAACTTTTTAGAACATTTCTTTGGATTAAAGTATTTATTTATTTACTTTTTAACGATTCCTGCGGACATCCCACTTTTACTGCTTACACATTTAAAATGGAGACCGGTCTTCCTGTGGACTTCTGGAATTTCAGGGGTGTGTCAGGGGTGTTTTTCCGGCAGTGTATTTGGAAGACAGTGCCACCAGCGGGGTGGCGATGTAATGTCACCTTCATTTAGTTGCATGGAGTACAGAATAAATATACTTTTATTAATTGCGTTTTTCTGCCTATGTACAGGGGTTCAGTCATCAACTATACCTCCCCTGAGACTCCTGTGATGCAGTCGCATCTACCCAGCCCATCGGACGGACACACGCCCGTGGCAAAGAGACTGATCAGAGGTAGGCTTTGTATATTTTATTAATGGCACATGATATAAAATACACTTAACCTAAAATGAGATAACCCGAATCATTAAATCCTAAAGCTAAAAGTATGTGACACGCAAAATTAAAACATTTCCTCTCATCGTCTTTCGTCACAGAGGAGAAATCTGATTCGTCAGCCCAGAAGAGGGCAAAGAGGACCTCCCTACCTACGTCGCAGAAACTCAAGAACCCACTCCGTCGATCCTCAGCATCTGTGTGCGAGCAATCGCAGTCATTTTACAGTTGGGTTAGAGTCTTTTATCCGCCTTTATGGTTTTGTGTGAGAAGTTGTAAAGTAAGGTGTGACATTTCAACATGAATAAAGAATTAAACTTTTTTTTACGATCTTAGTCAGTCTAACGTAGTTCCAACCGAATTAGAGAAACGTGTAGAAGAATTGAACTGTATTCCACCCGCTTTTGCGGTAGACGTTAGCCTTAACATAGCTGAAAATTTCTCAGAATCTGATCCTTTTGCGGAAATCCATCAAATCTGCTATACAGAATTATTTCCAACCTATAGAAGATGCTCTGACTAGTCGAACAAACACCGTCACCCACCCCCTCCCAGCAGCACGAATCTGACGCTCAAGCCTCTTTCACTGCCGTTGCGTCGCTCACTCCTTCTCCTCACGCCGTGCTGATAGAGACCGATAATGAACCTATTTCCCCTGCCTCGCACGCCGCTCATACAAGCGTGTGTGAATCAAACCCCGCTCAAAAGAGCGGGGGAAATTCGGGGTGGGAAGCCGAACCGTGCAGAACGCTATCCCGCGACTATTATTAATCTAGAAATGAGAGAAGGTTTTTACCATTCCACCTCCTAGAAACGTGCCTGATCTAGCTCAATTTTACCAAGACGTTGTCAAGATCCTCAAGGATCTGGCCGACGAAGTGAAAGTAAAGGCTAAACGTAAAGATGTGATACAGTTGGAAGTCGACAAAGCCAGTGAAGCTATCCTGCCGGCTTTTGAAGGCTTACTAGAGTTCTTAGTGCAACGTCTCGCTGGTCTGAGCGATCAGACACTGTGACCTTTAGCGATGTAGGCAAATTAGAAAATATTGTTAAACGTAAAATTGTGGTGTTTTACAGAACCCCTGACAACTGCCCCCTCTCTCAATTCGAAACTGACTTTTCTGATCGTTCTAACCCCGTTTCTATTTTTATCGCAAAACTATTACTATGGAATAAACAATCTCAAAGCCTTTATAGGGGCCAAGTACATCTGTGATTATTGCTACAGGAGCTATGAAAATCCCCACTTGCATCATTGCAAAGGTAACTGCTCCGTCTGTAACGACCCCGCCTGCGTTAAGCAAAAGTTAGTACCCGTACTCTGCGGCGACTGTCACAGAACATGTAGCATGCTCTCTTGTTTTACCAGGCACAAAGAACCTAAACAAGCGCCTGTGCACCAAACGTACGTCAGCACTTGCGATTTGATAAAAAGATGCCAGGAATGCAAAAAAATGTACCGCATCGCTATTAGTATCGGTATCGATGGTCACGAGTGTGCAAGGCTTAAATGTAAAATCTGCGGTGAGAAACGTAATTTGTCGCAAACCAGCCTCGTCAGCGATTCTGAACAGTTTTTCCGCTTTCTGTTTTCCGGACACTATAAAGTCAACTACTACTGCATTGCGTCGTGCCCCCCGGCAGAGCCAATAATGTATTCATTGCCGTGTTCACTACCGCCTCAAGCTGTACAATTATGTGGAACGGCTGGGAGAGAACGTTCTCTATACGAACATCGACAGCTTGATCTACATGGTGAAAGACGAAGATTCCCCCTTGGAATTGGTTAATTATCTGGGGGCCGCCAGTCCCAAGAGTTACGGGTACCAAACCAGAAACAGTAAGAAAGTAGTGCTGCGCGTCAGGGGTATCACGCAGACCCGGATAAAGCTGCGAGCGGGTCAACTTTGACGGTATCAGGTAGCTGGTGGAGGGTTACCTGAAAGACTCGCGAGAGGGCGTGATCGAGACTCCTCAGCGCAACATCAAATGAGATAAAAAGAGCTTTTCGCTGAAGGATTCAAGTGGTGTATGACAAAAGACGTTTCTTTAGCGACGGGACAACTTTGCCATTTGCCTATTAGAATTTGAGCAAGTAGGAAAGGAGAGGGAAATTTTAAAAAATGTCACACCTCACTGTTATGGAGGAGATTGATTTTGATCCTAGACTCACTGTGCCTTTTTCATGTTTGGTTGTGGGAAAACTTATTTTGTAAAAAGTGTCCTGGAAAACCTCAATCATGTCATGGATGTTGTACCGAAAAACATTGTGTTGATTTATACTTCTTTTCAACCTATGTACGCTGAACTGCAAAAGATAAATAAAAAGATTAAATTTTTAGAAGGGCTACCTGATTCTTTTATGAAGACTTCAACCTGTTTCCTCCCGACCAGAATCATCTGGTCATTTAGGACGACGTTATTTTTCAAGCCTCTGACCACCCATTACAGACATCATAGAAAAATGAGCGTTATGATGCTGACGCAGAATGTATTTCACCAAGGCAAACACAGTTGTACCCCTCGGGACAAGTTACAGGTAAATATATTGGTTCATCAAATCTTCCCTTCACAAAAAGCCTTTTTCCTGGAAAGCTTTGAAGACGCCACCAGAGATCCCCACGGTTATTTAATCGTCGACTTCACAGGTCTCCTCCTCGATCTGCGCGATAAGATCATAATTCCTCCGGATCCCTCTTGTGCCCGGTTATTGATTAATTTCCCCACGGTTCGGCTTATCACATCAGAGGCGATGTTAGAAGCGGCCGATTTAAGGTGATGTTTAGCGATGGTGATGACAGATTCGGCCATCCTTCAATAAAAAGAGCAAAAAGTGTGGGGCTAAGGGGGAACCCCTGACGACACCCCCTCTCAAAATATACTGTATTAGACAGGGACCCATTAATTTTTATTCTGGCGGTGGGGGAACCGTACTTCTCATCTGGTTACTGAGGTGAAGAGCTTGTCGCACGTTATCCTGGGTTTGCCTGTACTTCACAAAGCCCGTCTGATCTGGGTCTATCAGATCTGGGACGATATCCTCCATCCTTTTTGCTAGTATCGATGCATATAGTCTGTAATCCATGTTTAACACTGATATGGGTCTGTATGAGCTACATTCTGTCCAGGAAAGCGGTGTTTCCCTGCCCTTAAGGACATAATTGAAACAATCTTTAAGTACCAGTACAAGGATTTTTCGAAAGGTTTTATACCATGCCACTGGATAGCCATCAGCTCCTGGCATTTTACCTGTTTTCAATCTCGATATGGCTTTATTTATTTCTTCGTCCATTATGTCTTGGGTCATTATTTCATTCTGCACCGTTCCCACCGATGGTAAATCTAGAGATGATAAAAAATCTGATACAGTTACCAATTCAGATGCCCGGGGTTGTGAGTATAAGTTCTTATAAGTTTCAAATGAGGATTGAATATCTTCCAGTTTGTGATGCATTTTATCGGTTTGTGGGTCTTTAATTTCGTGAATAATCTCTCTGCCAATTGTTTGCGTATCCTCCACGCAAGCAGTTTTTTTTAATTTAGGGCCGTTTTCATAAAAGGTTTGCTTGACAAATTTAACTTTTTTCTCAATTTCACCTTCGTATATGTTATTCAGAGTTTGCTTTGTATCTTTGATTTGGCTTAGGACATCAATATCATTATACTTAATATGTCTGATTTCCAGGGATTTTAGTTTTGCAGTCAGATCCTTTATTTGGTTCTCTTTTTCTTTCTTCTTACGAGCTGAACACATAAGTTTGCTCCTAAAAAAAAAAAAAGCCTTGGCTGCATCCCACAATGTACTGGGAGACACTGTCTCATTATCATTAAACAACATATACTCTTCAAATTCTTCCTCTATATATTTTCTGCATAGGGTGTCATTTAAGAGGCTGGTGTTTAGTCTCCACAGTGTTTCTTTAGGTCTGTTATCTAAATGCAGTGTCAAATAAACCCCTGCATGGTCGGAAATGTCTCTTACCCCCAAGTCACATTTTGTAATCCTATGTCTGTCAGCTTTAAACATGAAAAAATTATCAATTCTAGAATAGATGCGGTGCGAGGAAAAAAGCAAAACACCTATCGGTTGGGTGTAGTTCTCTCCATACATCCAACATGCTTATTTCTTTAAGCAAAGCTTCAGGTTTTGTGTTTCTTGTTCTACTTGTACAGTCCAAGATGGGATGTAAATTAATATTCCAGTCCCCAGCACATATCAGGATACCTGATGCTTGAGTAGTTATTATGTTGAACACCTTTTTAATTAGTCCTTTATTAGTTCCTGGTGGTCTATTAAAATTCAATAATATTACTTCCTTATTATTAATAAAGCCTTTAACCAATAAGTAACGCCCTTCTTTTATCTGTAATCTGTGAAGAGAACTGGAAATTTACTCTACTTGAAATTAATACAGCTACACCCCTTGCATTTCCCTTCTCAAATGAAGAATAGTATGAGTTTCTAAACCCAATTTTACACAGTTTTTCATGTTCAGTATTTGTAAGGTGAGTCTCTTGCCAGAAGATGATATCTTGCTTCTCCCTTTTCATTTTAGCGATGGCCTTACTACTCTTTATGGGATTGTTTAGCCCATTAACATTAAGAATAATCACTCTGTATTCATAGTGATACAGTTCAGTTGTTGACGAGAAAACAAGTACCTTAACAGTTAAACATCCATACATGACCAGAACAACAAAATATCTGTCTGTGTACCAGAATAAAATATAACAAATGAACTTTACACACATAATGAACATACGTGACTTCCATCCTCGAAGTGTAAATTCAACTTCTAATTTGGGAGGGGAATTCCTTACCCTTGAAGGTGCCCCTCGTGCCCCACCTTCTCTCTGACAGGTTAACATCAGAGCAGTGCACATAGAAAAGTAAACGAAGTTAACATCGGCTCCCAGACATGTAATCATTTAAACTTGAAAATGTTCCATTAAGAAAATAAACCTGGATACGCTGTTCAGTCTGGTGTGGTACTGGATGTGATAAATTTACCAATCTCTGTAGATTACTCAATCATTCACTAAACCAAGAACTCTCATGAAGCCTCCTCATTGCGTCGAAACCCCTTCAGTTTGTCCTGAATATGTTTGAGGCATGCCTCTTGCTGCCGGCGTGATTTTGGGCCAGCTGTTTCCCAGGGAGTTTGTCTTGATCTCGCCGGAGGTGCGCTCTGTGTGGGGGGGGGGTCTGTTCCGTGTCCATCCGGGATAAGTCCCCTTTTCCTCAGGTCATCGGTCGCCTCCTCCACGCTGTTGTAGACTACTGGCCCCGTGTCGAAAAGTACTCTGAATTTCGCTGGGTAGGGCATCTGGAAATGAATATCCTTCTCCTTAAGAGCTTTTCAGACCTGGGGTTGGCACTTTGTGGCGGTCTGGGTCCCAGTGAGCGGTGGCAGCGCTGAATACCGAGGGGGGCCTCGAATACCGAGGGGGGTCTCGGTGAGAGACAGTTCACTCTTGAAAAAGTCCTCCAGAAAGGTTTTCATGTTGTCCCCCTCGGCCTGTTCTGGAATACCGTGGAGATCGATGTTGTTCCTGCGGGAACGCGCCTCTAAGTCCGTTAACTGAGCTTGAATGGATTTTTGGAGGTCAAGTGTGTAGGATAGCATCTCCGCAGTTTCGGCGAGACTCTCCTCCATGTCAGCCACTCTCTGCTCCGTCACATCAACTCTATCCATTATTTCTCCCAACTCAGATGAAATGCTGTTTAGTTTTGTACTTATTTCACCTCGGAAATCCACCAGCTCGCTCTTGAGTGGTCCCATTTCTTCGTTGAATTATTTTTTCACATCCACCTGGACCACATGTATCTCGGCAATTATCTTAGCTTGATTAGCCTCCATAGCCTCTTGCTCAGCTAGCATGCTAACATTAGCTGTATCCTCACTTTTCGTCGGCAGTTTAACATCTTTTCTCAGATTTCGTCTTTAATTATTTCTGGTCTGTCTTTTGTTCCCCCCTTTCATGCTACAATGACACTTTTACTGCGTAGTTATACAATGTGTTTTGGGGGAAAGTACAACTGTGTGGGAGCCTCCATTTTATGCTGCTGTTCGCTCCTACGCCATACGTCTATGCCGAGCATTTCATTCTGAGCTGTGACTTTGGTCTGCTGAATTTTCCCAGCCAGTTTCTGGAACTTTGACAAACAATACACCGTTTGATGAAAGTTTTCACCTCTGTCCACATACCAGGCCAATATGCTACCTCATAAAGCCATTTATAGGTCTTGAAGATGCCGGCATGACCACTCAGAGCGCTTTCATGATAATCCTTGAGTAACCCCTGAACCAGACTATGGGGAATGTAGAGTCTGTAGTGGTGTTGATTTTCTGATAGTTGTTTTTTGTGATATAGTTTACCCTCCAGCATGACAAACTCATGTTCCAACCTTTTGTTCCCTTCAGCTAGTTGTTTAAGGATTTCCTCCACTTTCGAGTCTTTCTGTTGTTCTTCCCATACCTTCTCGAGAGATATCGAGATGTTTCCATCTAGTTTCTTGGTGTACAGACTGCATTGGAAATCAGGATTGATCCTGGAAAGAGCATCGGCAGTACTGTTTAGTTTTCCCTTCCTGTATTCCACAATGAAATCAAACTTTTGCAACCTTAGGGCCCATCTGATTAATCGACTGGTGGCTTTGGTTGAGGAGTGAACCCACTTTAAGGCAGAGTGATCGGTGATGACAGTGAAGAGTCGTGGTTCGAGATAGTGTTGCGATCTCTCTAGAGCCCAAATGATGGTTAGACATTCCTTTTCAGTGGCAATGTAATTCTTTTCAGCTCAGTTTAACGTTCGACTAGCATAAGCAAGCACCACTTCCCTTTCATTGTTTTCTTTCTGGGTCAACACTGCTCCTAGGCCTGTATTGCCTGCATCAGTATACACACAAAATGGCAGGTCTGGGTTGGGATGACCTAAGACAGGGGGTGAGATCAGACAAAACTTCAGCTGATCAAAAGCATGTTGACATGTTTGACTCCACACGAAAGGGGCTCCTTTTTTCTTTAGGTCATTCAAAGACCAGGCTTTGTGATACCACCCAGCAAGTCCTAGGAATCTCTGGACTTCCTTAAGGTTTGTAGGAGCTGGGTAGGCTCTGATGGCCTCCACTTTATCAGGATCAGCACTTACTCCTTTTCCAGAGACAATGTGACCCAGAAATCTGATTTCCGTTAGACAAAACGCATTTTTGAGACCAAAAGGCATGACATTGAAATGGTACAGTCCAGCATGAGTGACAAAGGCAGTTTTTGCTTTGCTGTCAGGGTCCATTGTTGATTCCAGAGGGGGGTTCTGAGGGAATGAAGCACTGCTGGGCTGGAATGGATAAGTCACAGATGGAGTGGACAGGAAACTGTAAACTTTATCAGCGACATTGATTATCATTTTCACATTAGAGATGAAATCAAGGCCAAGAACCATACCATAAGCTAGAGCTTCTCGTCCAAGTACAGCAACA
Organism: Seriola lalandi dorsalis; assembly: GCF_002814215.2. Taxonomy (NCBI): domain Eukaryota; kingdom Metazoa; phylum Chordata; class Actinopteri; order Carangiformes; family Carangidae; genus Seriola; species Seriola lalandi. Next base: position 9,149 of record NW_019524715.1, on the reverse strand, counting down.
GGTAGAGTAGATACTCTACCCTGAAGGTCAACACAAAGGTCTCCCCACCCAAGTGGGATGGCAGCTTCACCATTAGCAAGATACAAGGGACTCCCTGTCCATGGTTGGAGGTCATTCTTTGACCCCTTTAACTCCACCCACAGATACTCATGCATGAGAGTATAGCTGGCCCCTGTATCAACTATGGCCTTCCCACACCATGTACCAATGAAAATTGGAACAACAAGTTGTTGAGGACTTGAGGTGGACTCCAGAGGATCCAGAAGATTAGAAGTCTCTGATATAGGTGCTTTGTAACATGGTTGGGCTTTTGGCTTGAACTGTTTTCTCGATTTCATAATGTACACGGAACCATTACCAGATGGACCCTTTTGCTTTGGATCCCGTGGGAGGTGTTTTGGCGGCCCCTGCTGCCGAAAAGGAGTAGGTGAGTTGGCACTAAGGGAACTGTAATGGGGGCAAGAGCCAGGAGCGTGGTCTCCCTTACATCTCCAACACAAGACAGAGGATTTGGG
>NW_019524715.1:1687-8614 GCF_002814215.2 Seriola lalandi dorsalis | reverse complement strand
AAACTGTAAACTTTATCAGCGACATTGATTATCATTTTCACATTAGAGATGAAATCAAGGCCAAGAACCATACCATAAGCTAGAGCTTCTCGTCCAAGTACAGCAACAGGTAGAGTAGATACTCTACCCTGAAGGTCAACACAAAGGTCTCCCCACCCAAGTGGGATGGCAGCTTCACCATTAGCAAGATACAAGGGACTCCCTGTCCATGGTTGGAGGAACAACAAGTTGTTGAGGACTTGAGGTGGACTCCAGAGGATCCAGAAGATTAGAAGTCTCTGATATAGGTGCTTTGTAACATGGTTGGGCTTTTGGCTTGAACTGTTTTCTCGATTTCATAATGTACACGGAACCATTACCAGATGGACCCTTTTGCTTTGGATCCCGTGGGAGGTGTTTTGGCGGCCCCTGCTGCCGAAAAGGAGTAGGTGAGTTGGCACTAAGGGAACTGTAATGGGGGCAAGAGCCAGGAGCGTGGTCTCCCTTACATCTCCAACACAAGACAGAGGATTTGGGTTTATCATTAGGATGAGTAAAGGCAAGGTTTTTGTGATGATGGGGCTGGACATTTCAAGTTCTCATTTGCTGATTGTATTCAAGTTGCTGGATTTGGTCTCTCTCAAACTGATGACCAAGTCGCACCAACTCTTCAACAGTGTCAACCTGTCCCCTGAGCTGACTAGCAAGAAGAGGTTTGATGTTTTTCAAGATAATCTTGACGATGTTAGACTCTGTGAAAGACGGGTTCCACCTTTTTACAAAGAGCTCTATAGGAGAAAGCAAAGTCTCTTATGGATTCATTCTCTTTCTGTCTACAGGTTCTGACACGTTCAGCAAGTTCATCCTCGTAGTCTTCTGAAAGGAAAGCAAACAGGAAGACAGTTTCAAACTGACTCCAGGTAGTGACCTCTGATCTAGCGATCTCCCAACAATCCCGAGCAGTACCATAGAGAACAGTCCTGAAAGTTGCCATAATATCAGCATCAGCTAAAGGATGTAGAGCGAGAAAATCATGGCACTTGGACAGATAATTAAGGGGGTCTGGATCATCAGTGGGTCCACCATTGGTAGGGAAGGTCAACCTAATATGATCACTTTTTATTATGTTGGGGTTTATAGCCACAGCTGATAATGGTTTACTTGGACCCTCACTCGGACCAGAAGACCGAGTGGAGGAAAAAGCAGATTTAACTTCTACCCTGAAAATTTCCAGCTTTCTTTCCAAATCAGAAGTCTTCTTGTTGAGAAGTTGTAACTGTTCTTTACCTTCCTGCTCCACTGTACTCATGTGTGTGGTCAGCTGTGTTAGTTCGTCACTACTGGCTTCAACTATCTTGGATGGCTTGCTTATACTTCCTTGAATAGCAGTGTGATAGCCTTTAAGCTCCGGTTGGATCTCTACTTGTAGCTGTTCCACCATGAATCGAATCTCTGACAGCAGTGAAGTTTCAGACTGTTTCACTTCCTCTTCCATCATCTGTTTGATTCCCTTCACAAGCTTATCCATTTCAGTTTCTGTACCTTCTTTATGTGTTTTAATCATGGCAAAAAGTTCCCGATGATTTGCACTCATTTGATCCCCAAGATGCTTAAATTGTTTCAATCTGAAGCCCTCTCTCATCGTATTGTAATTACTGTATTAACACACTTATCCAGGTCTTCCATCAACCCTGGGCAAAACACAAAGATGGCGTCATCACCATGTATCCGATTTAATGATGGTTAACAGCTACCGACCACCACACTGAGATCCTCATTATATTACAGGAGCTGATGTTTATCATGCATTCTTTATATCCTGTGAAACGTTTACAGCAGTGACAGAGTATTCATTAACATGAATACTCACACTGAGCTGTCTTACCTTGAACCAGGTGATTTTTACGCCTCTTCATCTATGCAAACAATTTTAAATCCATGGCTGAGCATGACGTTTTTATGCCTTACTATACTATGACAGTTTTATGCCTTACTATACTATGAATTTTTCATGACATTTTTTGTCTAACTATACAGTGACGGGTTTTTATGACTTAATATACTATTACATTTTTAAGCCTCGCTACACTATGACGTTTCTTATGTCGTTTTTAATGTATTACTATACTACGAAGTGTTTATGCCTTACTATACTATGACTTTAATTATGCCTTTCTACAGTATTGCATTTTAGAAAATTTTTGTAATTTAATATACTATAACTTTAACTCCTTACTAAATTGTGACATCTTTATGCCTTACCAGACTATGATGTTTTCATGCCTTAATATACTATTACATTTTTAAGCCTTACTATACAATTTACTATACTATGACATTTTTGTGCCTTACTATACCATAACTTTTTTATGCCTTAATCTACTATTACATTTTATGCCGTATTATACTTTGACATTTTTATGCATTACAATACTATTTCATTTGATGCCTTACCATTCTATGATGTTTTTATGACATTTCATGCCTTAATATACTGTGATTTTTTTATGACCTTTTATGCCTTAATATATTATGTTTTTTGATGTTTTATGCCATACTATACGATGACTTTTTCTGACTTTTAAGTTTTTTGGCATTTTTATGCCTTACTTTATTATCACGTTTACTGGCATTTTTATGCCTTACAATAATATTTCATTTGATGTCTTACCATTATATGATATTTTTATGACCTTTAATGCCTTAATATACTATTATATTTTTTGATGTATTATACCATACTATACTATTATGTTTTTTGATGTTTTATGCCATACTATACTATGACATTTATTGGCATTTTTATGCCTTACTATACTATGTCGTTCTATTCCTTACCATACCATGATGTTTTTATGACATTTTATGCCTTACTATACGATGATGTTTTTTTATTGTTTTCTGCCATACTATACTATGATGTTTTTTGACATTTTTATGCAATACTATACTATGACATTTATTTGCATTTTCATGCCTTAATATACTATTTTGTTCTATTCCTTATCATACTATGCCTTACAATACTATTTCATTTGATGCCTTACAATTCTATGATGTTTTTATGACTTTTCATGCCTTAATATACTATGATGTTTTTTGTTGTTTTCTGCCATACTATTCTATCACGTTGATTGGCATTTTTATGCCTTACTATACTATGTCGTTCTATTCCTTACCATACCATGATGTTTTTATGACATTTTATGACTTAATATGCTATGATGTTTTTTTATTGTTTTCTGCCATACTATACTATGATGTTTTTTGACATTTTTATGCAATACGATACTATGACATTTTTTGACATTTTTATGCCTTACAATACTATTTCATTTGATGCCTTACAATTCTATGATGTTTTTATGACTTTTCATGCCTTAATATACTATGATGTTTTTTATTGTTTTCTGCCATACTATACTATGACGTTTATTGGCATTTTTATGCCTTACTATACTATGTCGTTCTATTCCTTACCATACCATGATGTTTTTATGACATTTTTTCCCTTAATATGCTATGATGTTTTTTTATTGTTTTCTGCCATACTATACTATGATGTTTTTTGACATTTTTATGCCTTACAATAATATTTCATTTGATGCCTTACCATTATATGATGTTTTTATGACCTTTAATGCCTAATATAGTATTATATTTTTTGATGTTTTCTGCCATACTATACTGTAGCAAGGCAGGATAGTGAGTAGGAAGTGACATCACACACAAGAGGAGGGAGGAGAGGTTACAAATCAGAGACACCTGAGCTGGGAGAGGGGGGAAGCTCAAACAAAGGAGAACAAAGGAGGCTGAAGCAGAAACAGTGTGAGAAGTGAGACAAGGAAAGGAAGGAAAAGAAACCAGTACTGGGATCTAGAACTGAAAACTCTGAGTAAACTGGAGGTGGCAAAAGAAAAACAAAAGAGAGGATCAAAGGATCGGTTTAAGGAGAAGAGGATTGAGCTCCGGGAAACAGGCGACAGTCTCAGGCCGGTTTGGATCTCAGCGAAACACCTCTCTCTGTCCAGGTCAAAGGCCGCGGTCCTTCAGATAAGTCCTTTGACCCCTCATTCTACAGGCATCTCCAGCTGACTGCCCAACTCACCTGCCCCTCACATGCCCACACACACTTACACTCATCCTCAACCCCCACCCCCACTGACTTCCATTCCATTCATTCATTCAATTGCCTTCATTCTTCCATACACCCACACCCCACAGAACTCCTAGGAACTGAACTGAACTGAACTGCACTCTTTCGACCTGAACTGAGCTGAACTGCTCGGTGTTCATTCATAAACCACACACCTGGCCACTCACACTCATTCCCTTGCGCACACACACCCTCTAGCCTTTGACTATCATTATTATGAGCCTGATGAGTGAATTAAATTTCTGTGAATTAACTATTTAATTTCTGTAAACTGATTTCTGAAAACCGTGGTGATGATTAATTTCAAATGATGATGATGATAATCGTTTGTGGTTGATGACTGATTTAATATAATAACAATGAGACACCTGGTTATGTGATTTTTTTGTAGTGCTGAAGTAAGCAATCAGCTGGGTTTTTGTGCTCTCTCCAATGGAACTTAACTAATTTAAACATTTGATAGGTTTAAGGTAGATTAACCTTTGCTTGTCTGGCGCCCAACGTGGGGCCCTGAGCTTTTTCTTTTAATTACTCTGAACTTAATCCGCTAAGGTTAATGTTTGTCCTCCTATCCTTTGATCTGCTTGGGCATTTTGAAGTGAAGTGAAAAAATGAAAAACATAATAGTATAATAAGGCATAAAAAGGCATAAAAACATCATTAAAGGTCACAAAAACATCATATAATGGTAAGGCATCAAATGAAATATTATTGTAAGGCATAAAAATGCCAATAAACGTGATAATAAAGTATGGCAAAAAATATCAAAAATACATCATAGTATTTCAAGGCATAAACGGTCATAAAAGCATCATATTATGATGAGGAACAAAACGACATAGTATAATGAGCCGTAAAAATGCCAAAAAACCTCACAGAACAATATGGTATAAAAATGTCAAAAAACGTCATAGTATAGTATGGCAAAAAATGTCAAAAAAAGTCACAGTATTTTAAGGCATAAAAGGTCATAGAAACATCATATTATGATAAGGAATAAAAAGCCATAGTATAATAAGCCATAAAAATGGCAAAAAACCTCACAGAACAATATGGCATAAAAATGTCAAAAAGGGTCATAGTATTTTAAGGCATAAACGGTCATAAAAACATCATAGTATGATAAGGAATCAACTCACATAGTGTAGTAAGCTATAAAAATGGCAAAAAACTTCACAGTACAATATGGCACAAAAATGGCAAAAAAAGTCATAGTATAGTATGGCAAAAAATGTCAAAAATACATCATAGTATTTTACGGCATAAACGGTCATAGAAACATCATATTATGATAAGGAATAAAAAGCCATAGTATAATAAGCCATAAAAACACCAAAAAACCTCACAGAACAATATGGCATAAAAATGTCAAAAAGGGTCATAGTATTTTAAGGCATAAACGGTCATAGAAACATCATATTATGATGAGGAATCAACTCACATAGTATAGTAAGCTATAAAAATGGTAAAAAACTTCACAGTACAATATGGCAAAAAATGTCAATAAAAGTCATAGTATAGTATGGCAAAAAATGTCAAAAATACATCATAGTATTTTAAGGCATAAACGGTCATAGAAACATCATATTATCATAAGGAATAAAAAGCCATAGTATAATAAGCCATAAAAATGCGAAAAAAACCTCACAGAACAATATGGTATAAAAATGTCAAAAAACGTCATAGTATAGTATGGCAAAAAATGTCAAAAATACATCATAGTATTTTACGGCACAAACGGTCATAGAAACATCATATTATGATAAGGAATAAAAAGCCATAGTATAATAAGCCATAAAAACACCAAAAAACCTCACAGAACAATATGGCATAAAAATGTCAAAAAACGTCATAGTATATAGTATGGCCAAAAATGTCAAAAATACATCATAGTATTTTAAGGTATAAACGGTCATAAAAACATCATAGTATGATAAGGAATCAACTCACATAGTGTAGTAAGGCATAAAAATGCAAAAAACTTCACAGTACAATATGGCAAAAAATGTCAAAAAAAGTCATAGTATAGTATGGCAAAAAATGTCAAAAATACATCATAGTATTTTAAGGTATAAACGGTCATAAAAACATCATAGTATGATAAGGAATCAACTCACATAATGTAGTAAGGCATAAAAAAGCGAAAAAACATCACAGTACAATATGGCAAAAAATGTCAAAAATACATCATAGTATTTTACGGCATAAACGGTCATAGAAACATCATATTATGATAAGGAATAAAAAGCCATAGTATAATAAGCCATAAAAACACCAAAAACCCTCACAGAACAATATGGCATAAAAATGTCAAAAAGGGTCAAAGTATTTTAAGGCATAAACGGTCATAGAAACATCATATTATGATGAGGAATCAACTCACATAGTATAGTAAGCTATAAAAATGGTAAAAAACTTCACAGTACAATATGGCAAAAAATGTCAAAAAAAAGTCATAGTATAGTATGGCAAAAAATGTCAAAAATACATCATATTATTTTAAAGTATAAATGGTCATAAAAACATCATAGTATGATAAGGAATACAAAGCCATAGTATAATAAGCCATAAAAATGCCAAAAAACATCATAGTATTTTAAAGTATAAATGGTCATAAAAACATCATAGTATGATATGGAATTCAAAGCCATAGTATTTTAAGGTATAAACGGTCATAAAAACATCATAGTACAATATGGCAAAAAATGTCAAAAAACGCCATAGTATACTATGGCAAAAAATGTCAAAAATACATCATAGTATTTTAAGGTATAAACGGTCATAAAAACATC
>NW_019524715.1:0-1667 GCF_002814215.2 Seriola lalandi dorsalis | reverse complement strand
TCATAGAAACATCATATTATCATAAGGAATAAAAAGCCATAGTATAATAAGCCATAAAAATGCGAAAAAAACCTCACAGAACAATATGGTATAAAAATGTCAAAAAACGTCATAGTATAGTATGGCAAAAAATGTCAAAAATACATCATAGTATTTTAAGGTATAAACGGTCATAAAAACATCATAGTATGATAAGGAATCAACTCACATAGTGTAGTAAGGCATAAAAATGCAAAAAACTTCACAGTACAATATGGCAAAAAATTTCAAAAAAAGTCATAGTATAGTATGGCAAAAAATGTCAAAAATACATCACAGTATTTTAAGGCATAAACGACCATAGAAACATCACATTATGATAAGGAATCGACTCACATAGTATAGTAAGCTATAAAAATGCAAAAAACTTCACAGCACAATATGGCAAAAAATGTCAAAAAAAGTCATAGTATAGTATGGCAAAAAATGTCAAAAATACATCATAGTATTTTACTGCATAAACGGTCATAAAAACATCATAGTATGATAAGGAATAAAAAGCCATAGTATAATAAGCCATAAAAATGCCAAAAAGCCTCACAGTACAATATGGCAAAAAATGTCAAAAAAAAGTCATAGTATAGTATGGCAAAAAATGTCAAAAATACATCATAGTATTTTAAGGTATAAACGGTCATAAAAACATCATAGTATGATGAGGAATCAACTCACATTGTGTAATAAGGCATAAAAATGCCAAAAAACATCACAGTACAATATGGTATAAAAATCACAAAAAACGTCATAGTATAGTATGACATAAATGGTCAAAAAAACATCATAGTATTTTAAGGCATAAATGGTCATAGAAACATCATATTATGATAAGGAATAAAAAGCCATAGTATAATAAGCCATAAAAATGCCAAAAAACCTCACAGAACAATATGGTATAAAAATGTCAAAAAACGCCATAGTATACTATGGCAAAAAATGTCAAAAATACAACATAGTATTTTAAGGCATAAATGGTCATAGAAACATCATATTATGATAAGGAATAAAAAGCCATAGTATAATAAGCCATAAAAATGCCAAAAAACCTCACAGAACAATATGGTATAAAAATGTCAAAAAACGTCATAGTATACTATGGCAAAAAATGGCAAAAATACATCATAGTATTTTAAGGCATAAACGGTCATAGAAACATCATATTATCATAAGGAATAAAAAGCCATAGTATAATAAGCCATAAAAATGCGAAAAAAACCTCACAGAACAATATGGTATAAAAATGTCAAAAAACGTCATAGTATAGTATGGCAAAAAATGTCAAAAATACATCATAGTATTTTAAGGTATAAACGGTCATAAAAACATCATAGTATGATAAGGAATCAACTCACATAGTGTAGTAAGGCATAAAAATGCAAAAAACATCACAGTACAATATGGCAAAAAATGTCAAAAAAAGTCATAGTATAGTATGGCAAAAAATGTCAAAAATACATCACAGTATTTTAAGGCATAAACGACCATAGAAACATCACATTATGATAAGGAATCGACTCACATAGTATAGTAAGCTATAAAAATGCAAAAAACTTCACAACACAATATGGCAAAAAATGTCAAAAAAAGTCATAGTATAGTATGGCAAAAAATGTCAAAAATACATCATAGTA
>NW_019524714.1:12192-12527 GCF_002814215.2 Seriola lalandi dorsalis | reverse complement strand
AAAGATGAATTAAAGCAATGATACTTGTTGACTCTACATTATAATGGACAGCCTGTCTGAAAACACGTCACATTTCTATTTACACACTGACAGAGCTGTTGGTCACAACATTGATGAAGAGATGGAGGATAACAACAACATGTTCCTCCTACAATAATATCTCCTAAAGTTCAGCTGAAGAACACGAGGCTTCAACCGTCTGAGTCAAACTCATCTTCAGAGTTAAAGTCATTTTACACTGAAAGTCCCTCTTTGTGAAGCTCAGACTGTTGAGAGCAACACAAACAGGAAGTGTGTGTTTCAGCACTGAGAGTCATCTCCACTTCTTCTGATTC
>NW_019524714.1:6154-7050 GCF_002814215.2 Seriola lalandi dorsalis | reverse complement strand
AGGTGGGAGGGGTTGGACTTCAGAGCTGAGGCCAGAGAAGAACAGCTGATCTCTGACAAACTGCAGTTCCACAATCTGAATAAAGAATAAAAGAAGTAGATTAAATGATTGATAATGGATCAGATATGTCCTAATCAATGATCTTTGTCTAAAATGAGTAGAGGGACTTTGTCCTTCTGTTATTGTGGATCATCATAACTCAACGTAACTTTCACATCACATTCATCTCAGCACAGAAATAAAACATGGAGTCTGACCTCAGAGTCTCCAGTCGACAGTCTGGACTCTCCAGAAAACCACACAGACCCTTCACTGCTGAATCCTGCAGGTTCTTGTTGTGACTCAGGTCCAGTTCTCTCAGGTGGGAGGGGTTGGACTTCAGAGCTGAGGCCACGACTTCACAGTGAGACTCTGAGAGTCGACAACCAACAAGTCTGTGATCAGAGAAAATATGAAATCTGTTAGAATAAAATCAGATTTAATTCGTAATAAAAATACAGTTGATGTCAATCTTGTTTCCTTTTTGCCTCTGAGCTCTTACTCTTAGTGGCTGCTGGGAGACACCTGGTGATGTCTCCAGGTATACAGCCCTTGACAGGTTTGTTTTAACCCGATACAACATTTTGAAATTAAGCCACACCTGAACATAAAAAAACATGTTGACTGATTTTGGGGAGATGGAAGAACATGAATTCACATCCTACCTGCCTCCATGTCCAACACTTCCCTCAAGCAGAGTTTCCTCTTTTCTACATTTCCCTCCTCTGCTACTGGCCCTGCTTTAATTTGGTTAGTGTTGCAGTCTGAAGGTCTGTGGCTTCATATGATTGTGCCATAAAAACAGAACAGTCATTTAGAACTGTTTTCAAGAATAACTTGGAAATAAATTGGAACCA
>NW_019524714.1:3747-5233 GCF_002814215.2 Seriola lalandi dorsalis | reverse complement strand
TCGACAGTTAACAAGTCTGTGATGAGAGAAAATATAAGATTTGTTAGAATAAAATCAGATTGAATTAGTAATAAAAATACAGTGGATGCATATGATGACACAACATGATGATGTGATGAACATCTGCTCTTCACATCTGGGGTTCAGCTCATCTTCTCTCACTGTGTTTGACATGAAACAATAATCCTCATCACTCTCTCAGACCTGCAGAGTTTTGATGTGCTCAACATTTCCTGATACGACTCCTCTACAGCAACAAGAGAGAAAACACCTGTGACTTTCTGTCTCATTTAACACAATATATGGAAAGACTTTAAAGCTCCACCATGACACTGAAAAGACTGTTCAATAATCAATAAATCACACTCTTGATCAGTTCAATACACTCAGGTTTAAATCTCCACTCTTGGTCTGGTGTGACCAGTAGTTTATGGAGGCTCATGTTAATGTGTGTGAACTTTAAATAGATGATGTTGGTAAATGACAGGACTGAGTCACTTCACTGATGATGACTTCTCTCTACCTGTGCAGCTGTTACATTATGTTTGATCATGAACCATTATCCCATCAGTGTTTGTTGTCACCACAGCTGCTGCTGTTCAGAGAAACTCACACTCACTGTGGAGAATTAAACAGTGGAAAGTAGCAGCTTTAATTAGAGCAGACTGTTTTTGTGTCATGTGATTTAAAGGGGGGGAGGCTCCCCCGAACATCCTCCATGCTCATCATGACTTCAGTCATCTCTGGAAAATGATTCAGGTCTTAGACAAACTTCACTAAACACCTGCTAGAACCTGCTCATCAGAACTTTACTGTGTCTGTGCTTCACTTCTTTCTAACTCTTCAGACTCCGCCCACACTGACTCAGGTGAGCTCACCTGAGGACATTTATCAGACTGCACACAGCTCCCTCTGGAGACACTAAAGGTTCATGTGCAGTCGTACTAACCAACACCTGGAAACACCTGGAAACAAACTGAGGTGTAAGATCAGTGGAGTCCTGCTTTAATTTGTTTCATCAGGTTTGAATCAAACCAAAAGTCAAAACAACACAGAACAAATAAATGAAGCATCTAATAATTAATACAAATAAACAAAATAACTGTTTTAATTCATTTAACAGCAACAATCACAACCAACTGAAGAATCTACATGTTGGAGCTCACAACTTTTACATCACCTCCAGAAAAAAACACAACTTCATGAGAAGAAATTAAAACTGTGTTTATCTGAACTTGATTCAGCCACTAATCTAATCCACTGATCAATAATTATAATGATCATGTCTGGACTCACCCAGCCTTTCTGCAGTTCCTCACAGCTGGGATCAGTCTCTGTCGTCCCTCCAATGATGTGTTGTACTTCCACAGGTCCAACTCCTCCAGAACCTCCTCTGACATCTGCAGCATGTAGGCCAGAGCTGAGCAGTGGATCTCAGAGAGTTTCTTCTTTGATCTGTTCTCTGACTTCAGGAACTCTTGGATCT
>NW_019524714.1:2758-3092 GCF_002814215.2 Seriola lalandi dorsalis | reverse complement strand
GCAGGTCTGGAAGTTATCCAGACGAGAGCCGAGGGAAGCAGATTCCCCCTGATGAGGTTTGTCAGCAGCACGTTGACTGATGACTCCTGTGTGACATCAGACACAGACTTCCTGTTGTTGAAATCCAGTGACAGTCTGCTTTCATCCAAGCCGTCAAAGATGAACAGAACTTTACAGACAGCGAGCTGCTCTGCTGTGACCTTCTGTAATGTTGGATGGAAAACATGGAGCAGCCTGAGAAGACTGTACTGCTGATCTCTGATCAGGTTCAGCTCTCTGAACGAAAGCAGAACCAGCAGACTGACATCTTGGTTCTCCAAGCCCTCTGCCCAGT
>NW_019524714.1:0-593 GCF_002814215.2 Seriola lalandi dorsalis | reverse complement strand
GTGTGTGCATGTTTCTGTCTCTGAGGTTTGGTTGTGAACCTACACAGAGTTTTATGGATGTGGCTCCTGGTTTCTCCCTGTTTCCTTCACATATGTCTAATAACTGAATCATCTTCAGCTCAGTTTACAGTAGAAACAGTCTCTTACTGTGAGTCTGAGGGTCCAGGTTCAGTACTGAAGTTTGGAGGGTCATGTTTGGACCGGTCACTCTTCATAGACGGACAGATGGATCCTGGAGACTCTGCTCTCAGTCTGTGGTTCCGACCTCTGCAAACACAAACATGTTTTTATTCATTTCACATCGATCACTGATCAATTCTGTGATGACAGAGGAATTGTGGGAAGTCTACATTGACGTCACCATCCAGCACCACACACTGCACTGAAGGATGGAAGCAACACACCAGCATCCATAAACACTGTTGTGTCAGTCAGTCATTAAATGTGTCAGTGTCCAGCTGTTGATGACCTGTCTCACATCAGCTCAAAAGAAGCAGAGTGATACAAAGGTGAGAGGAGAGGATCAGAAACTGCCACTGCTCAGCTCCACTGTGTCAACATCTGGATGTACCTGGTCAACAGTCCTCCCCCTT
>NW_019524713.1:6496-7288 GCF_002814215.2 Seriola lalandi dorsalis | reverse complement strand
TAAGATCCACAACACAAAGATGGCTGACAATGGAAGTTACACCTGTACTTTCCCAAGAAAACAAGTTTCCCACATTCGACTTGTTGTAGGTGAGTATGTTTATAAAACAGTTTGGAAGACCGATGTGTGACACGCTTTTTCCACAAAGGGACTTTAATCTACCAGGAACAGTTCAGAGTATTTGTCGAGAGCAGTGACACTAGTGACAGATAACATTAAGATCACATGGAGAACACCAGTAAACACATTGCTTCAGAGCATGAAGGGAAATCCCACCCACTTCTCCCCAACATGCTCCAGTACTAAAGATATAAGTAAATACATCCAGGTCACTATTGTGCTGCCAACTCTGTGATTGTGACTCTGTGCAGCAGAGATGTGGTGTTGGGCTTTAGCACACTGCTACATAACACCTGTCTGTGGTCACAGGTACAACAGACCACACCTGACCACACCCAGCTGGGATCATGGGTATTGTAGTCTACTTCTTGACCTGTAGAGGTCAGTGCAGCTCCACATTTCTTAATACAAACTGTGGAGTTACACTTTAAATATTAATATATTATATGTGACAACATTTATCCAGAACCAGTATGTCAGCCTCAGTGAAGCCAGATAATCTTTTTACCTCACCACACTTTAGATGAGAAATTATATTCACCAAACAGGGTAAAATAATCCTTTTTTTTTTAAATTGCAGGTCTGCCATGTTTATCAATATCACACAATCACTCTAACATAATGATGTTGTGTTTTTCCCTTTAGATCCTGACCCAGAGCGCTTTATCTTAA
>NW_019524713.1:4517-5258 GCF_002814215.2 Seriola lalandi dorsalis | reverse complement strand
CTTTTTGTGTCAGAGAAAATGTTTGAGGACAGAAACTGTGTGATTGAGAAGTGGAGTTCAACATGAACCTTTTAGTCCTGAAACACACATCTGAGCTCTGTCTGCTGAAGTGGCACTTTTCCTTCCTTTAGGAGGTGAACACTTACAATCACCAGGCTGTTTTAATATGTTCAAACATGAAGTCTGATTCTAAGAAGCTGATGAGGTTCAATACTTGGGCATCAACTTTGGAGCCGAATCCCACAGATTAATTTTCTTTTCCAACATTGAAGTTTTTCCTCAGTCACATAAAAGAAGCAGGTTTTGCTGCCCAGATGTTTCCAGCTGCAGTTGTTCCCTGTCCTGCACAGACTGAGGCTCAGCTCGAACTCTGAGCCCCTTTTATCTTCAGTCTGCAGCTACTTTCCAGCTGAGATGACGACAGACACCAAACGAGGCCTGTAGTGTTGGTCCACAGGCTGCCTGTACTGTTCCTGTTCTCATTCCCTTTGAGGCGTCTTGTTCACATTAGAGTCCTGGAGCTGGAGGCAGCAGCTGTTTGTAAAGTCACACTGGGTTTGACTAGTTATAACTGAAGCGGTTACATAGAGGAGATTCATTCATCACTGGATTAAAGTGGGTTAAACCACACAAACTAGTTCTTCCACAGAGCTCTGCTGTTAGAAACATTTACACCCACTAATGACAAAACTAGTTTGATGCAGAATAAACAATCTAGTTTAAAGTGTAAAAGATAATGGA
>NW_019524713.1:0-520 GCF_002814215.2 Seriola lalandi dorsalis | reverse complement strand
AACAAAGTGTTTTCATGTATCTGATGTTCAGAGTCTGACAGTTGTGTTCATCTTCTCAGACGAGCAGCGTTCTGTTGTTATTTACTCTCAGGGTGAGATCAGCTCACCTGGATTTTCCTGAATATAATTTTGTTTTCCCTCCTGCAGGTCAATCAAAGACAACTGTCCCTGATGAAGACCCCAACCAATTAGTGATTAAATTAACCTGACCAGGACCCTCACCTTTACCTGTGAAGCTGCTGCTGGAGTGTGTGTGTTGTTGTTGGTTTGTTTTGTTAGAATCACTTTGAGTTTCAGACCAAGACAGTGAGACGTGTTGTTGGCTTCACTTATTTCAGACAGTGTGAGAGTTCAGACCTGGTTTTAAAGGTAGAGTTAGTTTCAGGTTCAGGTCAGGATCAGGGTTGTGGTTCAGCAGATAGGTGTGATGGTCCTCAGGTGAAAGGTGAGGTTGTTGTGGTGGTGAATGGTCCTGTAGCTCATTCTGATTTCATATGGAAACATTAACACGACCACAATC
>NW_019524712.1:5274-6716 GCF_002814215.2 Seriola lalandi dorsalis | reverse complement strand
GCAGAGAAAAGCAGCCTCATGGACCAACAGGGTGACAGGAAGCAGAGACAGAGAGAAGTCTGCTCTCTGAGGAACGTCACTCTTACACCTCTGAATAAAGGTTTACTGTCTCATCAGGAGATTTAGTGAAACAAGGACTTGAGGAACAGCAGAGTTTGACCAGTAGAGCTGCTGCTGCTGCTGCTGTCAGTCCCAGTCCAGCGTAGAGGAGGTTCCTTTTATAAATCTCTGGTTCTGGTCTCTCAGTTGGTCTTTGAGTTTCAGGCTGATCAACAGCTGCTGAAGAGAAGAATGAACATGTTGATTTATCTGAAGTGGAAACATTTCTCCTGCTGAGAGACTGAATTCAATCTTTAAACTGATGCTAAAACAACAACAATGTCGAGAAAATTCTTTTCTGGTTCCAGCTTCTCAAATGTAAAGATTTTCTCTGTTGAACATCACTGTAAACGGAATATTTTTGTGTCTGAGAATTGTGGGAGAAAGACTGTGGAACTCTGGGTAATCATGGTGGACAGTGATGGTGCCAGTCTAATGTCTCTGTGGATCAGTCTGTCCATGACTTCGGTCCAGACTGAAACATCTCAGCAGCTACTGGATGGATCCAGATTAAATTTTGTATTTGCTGTGTTTAGCATGCTAACACGCTAAACTGATGTGTTAGCATTTAGCTTTAAGCTTGAGTACAGCATCACAGAGCTGCTAGCATGGCAGCATAGTCTTGTTTTACTGCTAATTCACTCACCAGAGACGCTGAGTCGACATTTGCCAAAGTTTGCACCATAATCTGTGTTGACTTCACACAGGTACAGTCCTGAGTCCTCAGTCCTCAGTCTGGACACATGAAGTGTGATTCGTCCTTCTCTGAGGATGTCTTTGTCACACTGGACTCGTCCTGAAAACTGTTCATCCTGAGACTCTGGGACCTCAACACCCTCATGTAGATGAAACAGGACTTTTGAGGCTTTGAGATCATCAGTAAACTTCTCACATAGAATAGAAAGGAAGTCAGGTGGAGTGTGAGGTTTGGTTGTGAAGCTCCACTCCAGTGTGATGTTGTGGTTCTCCTCTGCCTGATAGGAGCTCTGTGTCACATTCACTACAAATGTTCCTGTTGAGGAGACAGAGAGGGAAAGTGAGGAGCAGACTAACTGAGGACTTGTATCAGTTTCTAGATAATAAAGTGAAGGAGTAAACTAACCACAGACACAGGAGGTGAGTGTGAGGAGCAGCAGGATGCAGCAGATCATCTTCTCCCTGTGAGAGGAGACAGAGCTGAAGAGTCACAAACACATTTCCTGTTAAAAGATGGAATTTAGAGCTTCACTGACTTCACAAGTCAAAATGTGTCAGTTTGACTCCAACAGTGTGTGAGGACAGTTCAGAGGGACGATGAGATCAATGTGGTGTATTTGATGAACATGTCAGCAGCATTTTAATGC
>NW_019524712.1:0-5254 GCF_002814215.2 Seriola lalandi dorsalis | reverse complement strand
GGAGCAGCAGGATGCAGCAGATCATCTTCTCCCTGTGAGAGGAGACAGAGCTGAAGAGTCACAAAGAAGGAAAATCTACAGTCTGACTTCATTCAGTCAGTACGATGCTGCTTCCTCTTTATGATCCTGCTCATTACAAACAGCTGATCAGAGGACAGGACACCGAGCCTCCATGATGATGTCAGAGACAATGTGAGCTACAGTCACTGTGATGTCACGTTTGTTTTGATGTCTCACATTTAGAGAGAGAAAAACTTCATGAGCTGCAGTCATGTGTTTTTGCCACAAGATGGCGCCAGAGTTAAACTCTCCTCTGCTCCTGACACTTTCAGCTCTCAGCTCTCAGCTGAACAGGACTCACTGCAGTGTTAGAGTTTCATGATGATCTGTCTCTCACTACATTGATCACATCTGTTGAAAACTTATTGTCTGATTCAGGTTCAATGTGGTCTGATGTTGTTTCACAGACAAACTGAGACAGAGAACTAGATTCAAGCTGCAAGACGACGCCACGTCGCCCCCCACAGTCTGTCAGCAGAACTGCAGCTCAGAGGAAAACAGCTGTTTTCTGTTTTCATAAATAACAAAAGATCCAAAAATAGAAAAGCTTGTTTAAAACAGTGTTAACATAATCTGAGCATTACAAGAGCTGCATCAACTTTTGCTTCCTGTGACCTCGACTCTCTCGACCAGAGTCAATAATAGAAACAGAAGAGGCGAAGTAGTAGTAGACGCCCTCTGATTGGTCGCCTTGACTGAAGACTCACAATAGGACCCTGTTGTTTATTGTGATTCTGTGATTTAAAGCGTGATGTGATGAGTGATGAGTTCATGAAATACAATAAACAAGTTTCCTTACCAGCGTTGATGGAAACCTTCGTAGACGTCAGACAGAACAAACCAAGTTCCAAATATTAGTCTCCACCGAGAGAAGCACAGCAGTATCAGCACACTGCATCTCAAACAACCAACAACACCTTTACACCGTGAAGGTCGTGTCTTTGCTCCCGTGGGAGAGATGGTGTTTATGTTTATGTATAAAGATATCAAGAGAGGTGTGTTTTTCCTTCAGGTCACTGTTACTCCTCCATGCAGGTCTGATAAGGGCCATACTTCTTGAAACTCTGCATAGAAAGCACGGGGCAGAGCAAACTTTGAGAAAAATTAGATATAATTTGATAAGATTGAGATAAAACATGAGGTATAAAAACACAAGGGCATACTACTGGTTAGTACAGGAAAATAATCGTCTGAACTCTACACCAGATATAATACGAGGAGAGAATATGTGATTTTTGTTCATGTAGAAGCTGTAAAACAAAGTCTGTAAAAATCTTTTCATGCAGTGAAATTGAAAGTTTGTGATGCACATTCAACAGCATCACTCCCTCATGGCTGAAGTGTGTTTACAGTCAATACATAGGGGAGACTGCACTGTGTGTTGTCAAAACAAGAGGTAAAACATGTTCAGGGCGGGGGTTTAAAATGCATAAAATAACGACAGGCATTTACAGACATAATAAACACATCATGGATGGTTCTTCCCCTCAGGGACCTGTGGAGAAGGGGAGCAGGTCGTACCATCTCAGGCCACCGCCGCTGACCCAGTGGATGCTGAAATCCAGGCCGAAGCTGGAGTTACGATTTGACCGCACTTAGAGTTAGTGTTAAATAAACAATTCATGTGAGAACAAAGTCTAACAACTGACCATGCAATGCAATGTAAAATTACAAAATAAAAATACCTTGATGTGTGAAGAAGAAGGCTCATCTTTGTGTTATTTATTCAGTTTTCCTACCAATGTCTTGAGTTGCACCGCACAATGCATTGGTGACCCCGACAACTAAAGGTGAGCTACCTGGAAAAAGTGGGTGTAGACAGGTAGCAGGTGCAGCAAGGTTGTTGTTTTTTTTACCAATATGGCAGTATGAGGATGCGTGGCCTCGCTAGCTGTATGATTTTTTATTTGGTTACATGTCGGTAAACTGACCCTCAGTTACACAAAACTTTAACGTGTGTGTAGATTATATTCAACGATGAGAACCGAAGCAAACGTCTTGTACCTAATGGATAGAACAGGTACCGCCCACTACCACTCAACATCGTCAGCAAAGTTAAAAACAACAGTTCTCACTTATAACTATAAATATTAAAACTTAATTCACACATTCATGCCTGGAAGAATCTTGTAATACGATTTCGGACACCCCTAAAGTGGACCGTACCAAGTCTTCACACGTCATCATAATGTAGACGTTAATTGAACGTCACGTCTACCCACCTCAGTCTCTCGGCGGCGCGCATGCGCAAGTATCAGCTACTACTACTGGATCGTTCAGGTAAATGTAAGTAGCAGTAGCTAACTATTCAGCTTGTTTTATACACTTTACTATATTACCTCCAGTTTCTGAATTACACCGTGTATACTTAAGTATCTATGGATGAATGCTAATGTTAGCTAGCTTTGCCTTTTTGCTATATTTTTGTTAAGTAGCTGAAGCTAACGTTGTGCTATCTGGCACTAGCTTATTAAGTTTAGCTAGCTGATACCGCGCCCTTTCATTTCCAGGTGTTGTCTTGTCATTTTAATACCAATAAAACATGTCATGTATGATCTAATGTTAGCAAACACTGGTGCTCAGTCATGAGCAGTGACACAAAGGAGGATTAGTTGTTGTAGAGATACGTTTTGACATCAATGTATAGTTTATTATTTCATTTTGATAGTGTTTGTTTAGAGCTAATCTTATTAGCTTCTATAATTGACACCCCCTATGAATACAAAAGTGTCACCTGGTTGGTTATTTGAACAATATTAGTGTGCTGAAGGCTCAGTAATTGTATTAGCAGTGGTGGAAAGTAATTAAGTACATTTACCTACTTGAGTACTTCCATTTTATGCTACTTAAGACTACAACTCAATACATTTGCTAGAGAGATGTGGTACTTTCTTTTCCACTACATTTATCTGACAGGCTTAGTTACAAGTTCCTGCAAGGATAAATATTTTTACATAATGGATAATGTAACAAGCTTTTAAAATACAACAGATTGTTAAAGATTAAACTACTGGTTTCCAACCTTTTTGGCTTCTGATGTCTTACAAAAAGCAGTGATAACTTGGGGTCACATTTCAGAATTATATGTTAACAGCTCCAACAAATAGTGATTTTTCACAGGGTTGTCATAACCTGGGTTCTAGGCCATGACAAATTAGGGAATGGACAAGACTGATGACAGTTTATTAGATTATTTATTATTAAAATGAATAAACTGAAGTGGCAAATTTACATCAGTAAAAGTTCAAATGATCCAATATCTCACCAAAAATGAAAGATTAGCGAAAACCATAATTTATACACTACAGACATGATAAACAAGCAAAAATAATGTAGGATAGTAACAATTGCCTTCTTTTTTGGTAGTAGACCAAAATGGCACCAAACTGGAGATGGACTGCAATGACAGTCCAGATCCATTGATTTGTGTTTTGAATAACAAAAAACAAAAATGATTTTTTTTCAGCTAGATACAAGTCTGTCCTTACTCAGTTATTGTGTGTATGTGTGTTTCTGTTTAGCTTCTAACCTTTCAGATTTCCGCTGAACTCAGGATGTGGGCTGATGTCTGTCTGAAAGTGAGGAACAAAGAGAACGTCGACACAGAATGGACATCTCGTCGCTCTGCCTCTTAATGTGTAAGAAATGTTGCTTTTTAAAAAAATGTTTTTTATATTTGGTGTTACCATGCAGATTGTTTTTATTTTTATATGATCAGATAAGTCATTCTCCAGTCCAATACAGTGAAGCTGAATAATTAGTAGTTATACTATAACACTAAGTTATTTAGTCATGTTCATGTTGCATATAGAAAATTCAGTTTGTTTTTTCAAAATAAAAGCTTATCTACAAGGCAATGTGGCATGTGAGAACATATTTTTGTAATTTGCGTCAACGTTACCTTGACAGCCCCGCTCACTCGTGTTGGTGACAGGATGACTTTCAAATCCTAGTTTCATTCTCTCAAAATAAAATAATATGGGTCTCTAAAGTGAAGTCACAACATGGCTTGTTAAAAGAAAAAGCACAGGTGTTTTTAATGTTTCTGTTTTTGAATGTTCACAGAAGGAGCAGGTGATGATCTCCCCCTTATGGTTTTGCTTTAATGTCTGTCATTTCCTGTCTGAACCCACAGCAGCCACGCTCAGTATCCATCCAAACAGGTCTCAGTTCTTCCGTTATGAGACCTTCACTCTGAGCTGTGCAGTGCCAGCGAACTCAAGCAGCTGGACACTGAAGAGAAACACCTCCTCCGGGTCGTTCCTTTCATGTGAGGTGGGCTGGGGTCGCCTGAGCGGCTCCTCCTGCTCCATTTTGGGCGTGTACTCATCAGACACCGGAGTGTACTGGTGCGAATCCAAGGAAGGGGAGCGCAGCAACGTCCTCCACATCTCAGTGAACAGTAAGCCTGCAATTCCAAATATTCTTAGAGTCAAGTCAAAAAAGACAAGTGTTTATGATGTGATAGAATAAGTTTCATTTGTAAAACTGATCCATCCATCCGTCCATCCATCTATCTTCAATCGCTTAATCCAGGGTTGGTTCATAGTAGCAGCAGGCCAAACAAGCGAGCTCAGACATCCCTCTCCCCAGCAACGTTTTCCAACAGTCTAGTACTACACCTGCTTTTCTGCTGACGCTGCACCAACCTGCCTCTCAATCTCCCACTGCATCCTCACTCGAGAACAGACCTACTGTAACTTATATTTTCATCATCCAGCCTATTTATATTAGTTGTGCATCCATGCTTTGTCATTGCTTTGCAAAATTCTGGTTGAATTCTGATTTTTGTTGCTTCTTAAGTATATTTCTTCACCTTTGCTGAACATGTTTAGTTTGTTTTCTACAACTAAACAAACTGAGCTGGAAAACGTAGGATTAAAAAACGAGGACAATCCAAGATCTCATGGTTTGTCGTTCTGTATTTCAGGTGGTACTGTGCTCCTGGAGAGCCCGGCACTTCCTGTGACGGAGGGAGATAAAGTGACACTTCGCTGTTCCGTCAAGGAAAGATACGCGGAGAAGTCTGAGTCAGATTTCGACGCTGCGTTCTACAAAAACGATGTTTTCATCGGGATTCACTCTGATGGGACGATGATCCTTCCAGCGGCGTCCAAGTCTGACGAAGGTTTCTACAAGTGTCGGCACCCGACGAAAGGAGAGTCTCCACAGAGTTTGCTGGCTGTGAGAGGTG
>NW_019524711.1:7506-7899 GCF_002814215.2 Seriola lalandi dorsalis | reverse complement strand
GTGTGTGTGTGTGTGTGTGTGTGTGTGTGTGTGTGTGTGTGTGGTGACTCACCCCGTTCCTCAGCCAGAGAGATGAGTCCTGCTTTGAGACCAGCTCAGATGACCGGACATCATCTGAACAAACAAACAAACTTTCACTTTAACTCGACTGGATCTTCACACATACAAACATCGGAAAACAGCGTTACCTGTCCCAGGTGTGTCTGTCAGCTCGTTGCTAGGAGACGATGATGGACAGCTCATGATCATGTACTCAGCATCTTCCACTGGAAAGACATGACAGACACACAAACACACACACACACACGTGCACACACACGCACACATGCACACACACACACACACACACACACACACACACACACACACACACACACACGTGTATCAGTGAAC
>NW_019524711.1:6465-6693 GCF_002814215.2 Seriola lalandi dorsalis | reverse complement strand
AGGAAGGACTGCAGGTCCCAGATCAGCTTGGCCAGAACTGAAGACAGACAGACAGACAGACAGACAGACAGACAGACAGACAGACAGACAGACTCTATATTAATACTGTGAAAGTATCAAAGCCTCAGTCCACAGAGAAATGCACACAGCCTGTATTCAGAAACTGAGCCTTAAAACCAGCCGTCAGGACTTCTGGAACTTTGTGATGTCACAACAAAGCAGTCACCA
>NW_019524711.1:5275-5725 GCF_002814215.2 Seriola lalandi dorsalis | reverse complement strand
ATTTTAATAATCATTTAAAGACTTTTCATGGCTCCAGCTTCTCAAGTGAGAAATTTTGCTGCTTTTCTTTTTAATAATTTTAATTTATCTGTTCATCGTTTATTGATTTTATTTTTGGATTTTTTTAGAAACAAAATAATCAATTAATTCATGGAGAAAATAATCAGCAAATTCATCCATAATGAAAATAATCATTAGTTTCAGTCTTGTACAAAATAATTAAAACCAACTCCATCAGTAAAATGTTGCTTTTACATGAATGTATCAGTGATAATAATCTAATTATATGACATATGATGGTGTAACAGTCACATGGGACGTTTCTGCATTAAGTACGTTTCCTTTTAACACTTTAAGTATATTTTGATTATACTTACATACTTAGGTAACATTTTTAATGCATAACTTTTACAGAGTATAAGTACTTTTACTGAAGTAAAGTAAAGTACT
>NW_019524711.1:0-1157 GCF_002814215.2 Seriola lalandi dorsalis | reverse complement strand
TTGCTTTCATTACTGGAGAGCAATGAATCCTGGGATATGTTGGACCATGAAGGATCCACCTGTTGGAGCCTTCGTTGTCCAGGAAGAGAATTGGACGCCGTGGTCGCTGTGATGTAACTGTCAGCAAACACCGACAGAGAGTCTGAGGATCACACTGTAAAATGTCAGTATTGTGTTTCAGCTCAGATCATCAGCTGATGGATCAACTGTTAAAACCAAGAGCCGCGCTTCTGTGACGCAACAGTAAGTTCGTCGCCCACTTCCTGCCGATCGGGACGCAGCTACAGTGACTTGACATTCGGACTGGAGATTAGTGACTTGTGAACAATCTTTATTCTATTTTTCACTCCCTCTCTTATTATTATGTGTAGAATTATTGATAACGCAGATGATGATGCTTTAAATCCCTCAGAGACTGAGACTGGACTGGGACTGGACTGGGACTGGACTGAGACTGGACTGGGACTGGACTGGGACTGGACTGGGACGTGTAAATAACCAGTCTGCTAACTGGTTTCTAACAGACTGTAAAGCAGCTGTAATCAGATCTCAGTGTTTATCACTGTGTTCGTCAGCAGCTCTGACTCTGTGGAGGCTTCTGTACGAACACATGATGAACGTAAACATGCAGCTTTAATAAACACTTAAATGTCTTTATATCTGATTATAACTTCGTCTGTACGCCGCTTATAAATGCTACAGTAAAACGCGTAATTACCACAACTCACACATAGATCAGTAAACTCACATCAGCTCTTATAAAAGGTCAAAGGTGACATTTGTGTTTCTACGGTTTCACATCTAAAATATAAAACTTGGTGAACTCACAGATCGTCTTCATGTGAATGTGTCCCAGATAAGATCATTGTCCCAGACACAGATTTATATTAAATGTAAAAGTCTTTTTCTCTCATGTGAAACATCTGGACGGCGACAGTGAAAGCTCTCTGTCTGTCCTACAGTCGGAGGTGAACAGGTGTGTGATGAAGTCGGTACCTTTCTGTTTGTCCATGTCTCTTCAGTCGCTGCCGATCCTCAGTCTCATTTCTCTGCTGAAGAGTCCGAACCATCGAACCACAGACCGACTCGTCCTGCCGCTCTCTCTCTCCTCACTGAACTGTGTGTGAGGGAGTCGAGTCCCGCCTCCGATGAGGGAG